>NC_087514.1:108698112-108999024 GCF_963921805.1 Phalacrocorax carbo
AGTGGGAACCAATCCACTTGACTTACTGCCTCATATGCCTTTTGCAAATCAAGTACCTCATTAATCTCCATTTATTCCTTTGCAGCATGTGCATAAAAAGCCTTAAATAGTGTAAGAAGATATTACGATTAAGTAATGCATGGGCTTGATCCTTCATTCCATAAAATGTAGGTAAGTTCTTATTTACACAAATGTGGATGACTCTGCAGGTACTGCTTACTCAAGTGATGACTATTGCTTTGAGCACAGTATCTATCCACTATTACTAGATTCCTAATCATGGAATGCTATTATTCAGCTTTCAACTGTTACTATAACTTAAATTGCACACACACTAGTTATAGCTCAGTGCAGTTTTCTTAAAGATTGATATAGATTTTTCTAAACAAGGAATACAATGCAAGTAGTATTTTCTGCTGAACTTGGAAGTGTGAAAGTAGGTCAAGTTCCATGCCAAAAAACTGTTGGAAACTTCTTTAATCATATGCTGGAATATGAAAATAAAAAATGTTTGGTTTCACCAAAATACATATTCCATATTATAACTTCTTCACATAGTGGTTTTTGTTTATTTGTTTGTTTTTTAATGCAAGCAGTATCTTTGGGTGTCGATGCAATTGTCTCGAGTCTAAGTGCAAAAAGAAGTATCTTATTAAGTACAGCCCTTCTGCTGTACTTAATTAGCAGTTATAAGTACTTTGAAAAAGCAAGCAATGTAGTAATTATTTTTTACAACCCCCCACCCCCCCCTTCACTTCATTCTTTCCCCCATTCTTCTGTTTCTATGGCCTGGCTTTAGTGGAAATTAGAGAAGGGAGGAAAACAAAAAAGATTTCTTGCAGATATCTAGATCGAAGATTAACCATGAGAAGAGTTAGAAGACTAACTCAGAAGTGCTTTGGACCATACTTAGAGATGATGGATTCAACTTCCTTGAAATCTAATAGGCTGATGTCATGATTCTCCTGGTGAGTAGATACACCCACTTCCCTTCTCACTTCGCGATTTCCACCAGGTCCATTAGTTTACCAGTCGAGTAGGTTCATCCACTCCATGCAGCTGGAACATGTCTTCCCATCTGCCAGCATAACAATACCACCAAACAGGCCTCAAGCATATTTGTCTCCTTTCCAGTCCAACTCAGTGACGAGGGGCACTGGCAGTTAAAAGATAAGTGGGTGCTCCTTTTGCCTTGTCTTTATTATTGCTTTTCTCCTTCATTTGAGTAGAGCTAGATTTGTCATCAAAGACACTCTTACCCAGTTTAGCATCAGGCACCCCACCAAGCCACTTGACTCTGGAGTACAGTTACTACAACGAGAGGGCAGAACCAGCCTCTGAGGTGTACATAAAGTCTCCCCATGAATGAAAAGTGTCTGTTTTCTTAATTGCATGCACGAACTTAGTCTCTTAAATTCACTGAACACATGCCAACAATCTTAGTAGCATAAATTGCCCAACCAAATGTGCCTTGCAAACTCCCATGCTCAAGACTACATTTAATCTCCATGGTGAAGCCACTGGGGTCAATGGACCTCCTCTCACTCAGAGCTACTGTGCAAACTGGCTTCCAGAGAGTTATATATTTTAACAGACTGGCTGATTTTTTTTCCATTTTAATATATTGTGTCATGAATTTCATTAATATAATAAGTCACCATTCTTCAAATCAGGTACAACATATTTAATCTATAAAAACTATTTTGTCTCAACTATATAGCAGTTAGTATTCACAGAATCACAGAATCAAAGAACGGTAGGGGTTGGAAGGGACCTCTGGAGATCATCTCGTCCAACACCCCTGCTTGATCAGGGACACCTAGAGCAGGGGGCACAGGACGGCGTCCAGGTGGGTTTTGAATATATCCAGAGAAGGAGACTCCACAACCTCTCTGGGCAGCCTGTGCCACTGCTCTGTCACCCTCACAGGACAGAAGTTTTTTCTCATATTCAGGTGGAACTTCCTGTGTTCCAGCTTGTGCCCATTGCCCCTTGTCCTCTCATTGGGCACCACTGAAAAGAGTCTGGCCCCATCCTCTTGACACCCACCCTTTAGATATTTATAAGCATGGATAAGATCCCCCCTCAGTCTTCTCCAGGCTGAACAGACCCAGGTCTTTCAGCCTTTCCTCATACGAGAGATGCTCCAGTCCCTCATATCTTGGTAGCTCTCTGTTGGGCTTGCTCAAGCAGTTCCCTGTTGTTCTTGAACTAGGGGGCCCAAAACTGGCCACAGTACTCCAGATGTGGCCTCACTAGGGCAGAGTAGAGGGGGAGGATAAATTCCCTTGACCAGCTGGCCACACTCCTTTTAATGCACCCCAGGATACCATTAGCCTGCCTGGCCACAAGGGCACGATCTATGTGGGGAAAAAACCCCAACCCCTCCAAAGCAGAGTATTTTTTAGAATATAGTCTTAAATAAGCTATTCTTTCCTTCTGACAAGATATGCATGTGATCAAAAATATTTCCCTGCACTGCAAAAGTATTCTAAACGGAACAGAGCTGAGGCATTGCAAGGAACTGAAAATAAATGTCTATGGTCTAAAGTTTCAAAATGAGCCTGGTATATCTTTCATCAAGCCATTTATTTACTAGAATTAATTAATCTTAATGCATGATGGAACATACACTTTCGTTAAATATTAGATTGAAGTAGAGAATATGTCAAGTATTGTTTTCCTGAGATGACAACCTAAGAAAACACAGAGCTAAGGGCAGCAGCAGCCAAGCACCCACACAGCCACTCACTGATTCCCCTTTCCCACAGGACAGAGAGAAAAAAGAAGGGAGATAGGAAGACACAAGGATCAGGATAACAGTTTAACAGGTGAAGCAAAAGCTGTGTGCTCAGCTTGCATAACAGTTACTTGGGAAGCCAAACACCACAACTATGAACGTCCCCACTTCATCCTCTTTGTGTCTCTTCCCAGTCTTTTGCCAATCCCCAGCCTACTCACTGGGGATGGGAAAAAGAAGCCTTGACCTCATGCAAGCACTGCTCAATGATAACCCATCCACTGGTGTGTTACCAACACTGTTTTAGTCACACATTCAAAACACAGAACCATTTGGGCTGCTGTGAATAAAATTAACTCCATCCCAGACAGACCCAGTACATACAGCGATTGCTGTGACATTCAACACTCATTCTCCATGCAGCCAAACTTCCTCTACTGCAAAACAGTTGGATGAGATTGTGAACATCTTTTAAATCAAATGTCATCTATCAACAGTAAATCTATGAAGGTTGTCCATTTTGATGCTATGCTATCTATAAGGAATAAAGAAATGTTTGTTATAATTAAGAAGGCAGAAAAATATCCCAGATCATCGTCATCATAAAGTTGGACATCAAAATGTGGTATTGATGTAGCTATGCTGAAGATAAAAGGGAAATATTACAACAATGGAAAATGAACCTATGCCTTCCCATACAGAGTTAGAATATCTTTGCCTACAAAGAAAATTATATGGTGCCAAACTGCAGTTTAGGATATGCTTTTAAATGTCTTTTCTCTGAAAACTTTTTGAAAGTGTATTAAAACAATTTATTTGTTTTTTTACAAATTGTTTATCTGAAGAGCCAATTTATATAAGAGGATGGGGAAACCTGAAAAAATTGATGATTCAGATAAGGCCAAGTTTCTGGTTTGATTACAGATTAATTTTAAATGAAATTATGTTTAAAGTTTATCTGATAATGTGGTTTCAAAAGCTGGTGTTCTGGAAAGTAGCATTTTTATTTCTGCACAATTTTATCAACAGAGGTTTAATTTTATATGCTTTGGGGTTCTAATGACCAGGTCTAATTTAGTAGAAATTTTACAACAAGAACAAAATTCCATGATGCTCAGCAATTAAGAGGAGTGGGGAGTAAGAGTGAGGTTGGCTTAGTATTCTACTATTTTTAATTAAAATTTTGTGATCCAGAAAATAGTACAGATGTAGCTATGTATTATCATATCAATAGGGTTCTAATTGTCTATGCTTGCTTACTAAATGATCTGTTGAATGCAAAATACTGGTTTGATTAATTTTCTGACTTATTTCTTGTACAAAAACTGATCTGAAGCAGAATGTCTCTCTTATTATTTGAAAGAGAAACTTGCTTTCATATATTTGCTGTAAAAAAAAAAAGTATCTAGATGAAAATTAAGTACTAACTGCCTGGGGGAAAATGTTGTTTGTTCTATAAATTGCTAAAAAGTCACTCACTAAGAGAACTTTTTACACAGATTTTTTTTTTAATGCTATGACATACTGGTACTCAAAGATGGCTTGAGGACTTAATAGCCCACACATGCATTACGAAATGCCAAGATACAAAACATGGGTTATAATTTGGTTACATCTTCATTAGTTCATGCAGCAGGAACCCAGACAGTCATGGGGTAAACACCCAACCCTCCCAGACTGAAGACAGAACAGGACAGTATAACCCCCAAATGAATGTTAGAAAGATGGGAACACTTACTGTACATGAAAGAACACCATACCTGAGAAGACATTTTTAGGTTAGACATTCAAGTTTACTTCTAATCCTCGTTTTTTAAATTCTGGTTTGTTAGGACATCCTCTGGAAAGAACTCATGTAATGGATGCTTCCCAAAAGGAGGTAGCTGAGGTTAGCTGACTTGCTTGCCCAAATCCCCTGTTGAATTCCCTGACAGGTTCCTGATCCAGTCCCTGATCAAATGAGCACATCCTAAGGGTTCTGATTAGTTTTCATATTAGCTCTGACCATTACAAAAGGAAGCTAAAAATTCCCCCTGTGTAT
This sequence comes from Phalacrocorax carbo, assembly GCF_963921805.1. NCBI lineage: Eukaryota > Metazoa > Chordata > Aves > Suliformes > Phalacrocoracidae > Phalacrocorax > Phalacrocorax carbo. Next base: position 108,702,894 of record NC_087514.1, read on the forward strand.
TCACAATTTACTTCTCAACTTGTGTCGGCTGGCCAACTCCCTGCCAAAACTTTCACTGAAGCATTTCAGACCATTTTATAATAATCACTTCTGGAAAAAGGTCCTAGATCTGCCATGAAGTGCTCATCAATCAGCTTAAAAATTCCAAATTATTTGCAACAAGGTGTTCAGGGCATCAACCGTTGCACTTGTACAGAACAAGTCCTCGCACTTCTAACACTGGTTAGCTGCCCCACTGTGGCTAGAACCCAGCCAGGAACCTTGAGGAGAAATGGGTAGCCTCTTGTGGCTGGAATGAAGAATATTACGCCTGATGATTCAAACTGCAGTTCTTACGAACCACTCCCTTGCTCCCAGAAATTTAATTAACAGCAAAATTAGTAAAGTCACCCAGTGGCCTTTGATCTGCAGTTGAGGAGTGGAAGGTTCATGTGTATTCTATGTGCATCTGAAAGTCAACAGTCCATTAGCAGTCACATAATTCAGCAGCAGTTATTCATATTGCAATCCTGGCTCCTTCTGAAGGCATTGTGCTCCCTTCAAAGTAAAACTGGCCCTAATATATTTTATCCTATTCTTTAACTGATTTCTAGATTACTTTCCACAAGTGGATATGGATATTTACCGCCCAGTGGGCATTTTAAGTGGACATTTTATTTACCTGCACAATGTTACTCCATACACTCCAACCCAGAGCTGCCTCCTCACTACTGCACAGCAGTTAGCTGTTTCACAGTGTGTGCCATATTGTGCTGATAACATCTACTTGCCAAGATACTCCTATGTTTTGTTTTCTAAATTGGCAAAATTTTGGCACCATAGGGGATTATCAGAAATTAAAGCCTATAAAAGACGCTCACAGCAAGTTACTTGTTTAGTGTATGAAACACAAACCAGCACAAAGTACAGTAAGTGGTATTTGACATACAGATGTGCAATATTTTTGTGATGTGGCAGTATATCCTATGGTATTAAGAAACACTGAAAATACATTTAGGAATCATATACAAATATCATCAGGAACTAAAAAAGACTTTTCAGTAAGACCAGTGTGGCTTAATCATCCCTTGAACCCTGTTACAAATTCCAGTGTTTCAAGAAAGCTGGTCTTCTGGAGATGCTGCTCAGGTTATCTGTTGTCTGGCATCATCAGATCATCTCTTATGATTCTGTCAAGTATAGCATTAATTTAAATTACAAAGATATGGACAGACAATCCATTGGAAAACATGAGTAGATCAGACTTCTAGATCAATGACTGAAATGTCTTTAACTGAACATGTATTAATAACTGTTATAAATAATGGTAGATGCATATTACTCTGCTGATTTTATGGTCTGGAAATGCAGATGCTTTAATGAACACTAGAGGGTAAATAATTTATAGTTTGTCTGCAAAAAGATATTGACTAGTAGTTCAAATTATCTAAATATATGTGATAGTTAGCTTTTAAAGACCTGAAGTCATTCCGATGGAAGGTTATCATACTCTAAACTATCCATTCTTTACAGATTGAATTTCTAATCAATCAGTTTCATTGGATACTATTCTAGCTTTGTAAGCTCCATGATCTTTTAAATTCATCTGACATCAGCCAAAAAGTCACACTTAACACTCAAAGAAAACTAAAAATTAACTGACAGCTCTACCTTCTATGTGCCATTCAAATCACATCCATTTCATGGATTAATTTGCTGCCATTTTTAAAAATTCAAACCAGGTGATTAAGGTTGACAGATTTTGTATATTCTAAAATTCATCGTTCAGTACCAATTAGCTAAATTAATATCTGTATCTCTGATTTGAACAGAACTAAAAATCCTCAAGACCTAACTTCTGAAGGGTTCATCCTATCTAGAAATAAACTGGATAACTAACAAAAAAAATTGTTTAGGATGGATATGAAATAATGGAGAATTAAGCAGAAGAAAATAAACTCTTAAATATCCAAATTCCTACTCTTCCTTGTCCTGAGATCAGACAAGGAAGCACACTGTATCATTCTAGCTCCACCTCTAGTTCCCTTAAAAAATCCGCAAAAAATATATGTAACTATTCAACCCTGGGTAAGGTTGCTAGTGTTTATTTATTATGTCCCTAGAAGTCAATGTCTGTTATTTCCATGTTGTCTTTTTCCCCCATCTTCGATAAATTTATGAGTGAGGTCCCTTATTATTTCAAGCATGAAATTGCCCAAGTCACAAAAATTACACTAGCTGAGGAGTTATTCTCAGAAACTCAGGCTTTAGGTATGAAGTCCATGTGGCAGCCCAACTGATTATGTGTATTAAATTCAATTTAACAAATCTTGAACAATACAAAGCTTGAATTTGAAGAGTGAATCTGTGGCTGAATCAGGTTTCCTATTTGAAAGTATTTGTGGTGCCTTACTACAAAAGTCAGATTTCTTAAACGCTCCTTAACAATCTGAGATATTTCACTGTATACAATATGGCTGGACTATTTTAATATGGTTTATTAAAACATTGCTGTTACTGAATAGAAATTAGAGATCCATCACTGAAAACTTTTGCTGTCATCAGTTGTGTTATAACAATTGTTTTATGCACACTACTCTCTTCTTATTGAAGGAATAAAAAATACACAGCCAGATTTCCATTTGAAGCTCATTCTTACAAATGGTTTGAATATTTATTCCATTTATAACTACAAAAGTAACGTAACAAAAGAACACGTAACGTGCAATAAAAGCTGCAGGGAACCAAACAGCCTGAGGTTCTCTGTCTTCACCCATAGCCTCTGGACAGTTTTAGGGAGCTCTCCCCCATACTAGATTTTTACACACCCCAGCTGCAAATTATACGTGTTTTGCTAATATCTCTGCTAGTCCATTAAATCTTCCCCTGAAAAATATCAAGAACATTATACAGAAGGAAGTTCTTATCCTTGCCCTTAAGGTCTCCACATCCTTTCTTCTATCATAAAACATCAGGCAAAATGTATTCACATCTTTTCAACTCTTTATGGGTCCATCTCAGATATTAGTATGGATTTGCCCTCCAGAATACATGGGAAGAAGACGTCTGGTTTTCCCGTCTTGATTTTCTTCCAGAATGAAAAGGATAAGAATGTCCTGGAATATGATATAATTATTTTCATTTCAGTTAGTTGAAATGTCTGCTTGGGGCAGAAGGAAGATGGAAAAAAAGAAAACAAAACTTTGTAAGCACTAAACACCAGTGCTGAAAAGTAACTGTAGTCCTCATTAAAACTGACACCAGAACAATTTTCCTTTGATATATACAGTTTGTGTGTTATTAGAACCATTTACATCTTTATACTCTGAATTACTGTGAGATCTTTCATTACTGTATATTCATTTCTTTCTGTAATCGGATTTATTAAAGCAAAGCATTGCATACACTGATTTATAAGCACAAGTAACAGGCCATACTCATAAATAAAATTTTTCTTCTTAAGCAGACTACTGTCTTAATTGTATGAATAGTGATAAAATGCCAATCGTACCACTAAAATTCCACTGAAAACTCTCTGTGAAATTCTCAGCACTGTGCTTATCTTCATGGCTTTGTGTAAATGAGACATTTGCCAATAGATTCTTTTTACTCCTACAAGCAGACTTAGAACAATTGTTGTGGTTTCTCATAATTATGGTAAGATTTTATTTATAGTTCAGTTGACAGTTCAGTATTGTTTTCTTAGTTTTTACATTTATCTCCTTTTATTCAGTTACTTGTGCACTTTTCGGGTAGCTGTTACTTGCAACCATGCCATCTTACAATATTTTGGGGATGCATTCCTATATCAACACTGTACAGTGTATATGATATAGAGAATCTTGAGCAATTCAAAGGGACACCGTACGTGCAACCACACTAGAAAAAAATGGCCAAATACATCCTGATGCCGTGTTCTGAGGACTATGTGCAGGGACATGTCTGACCTAGAAAGACTGACCTCTCTCCACTGAATTTTGAATCTGAGTCATGTTCAAAATTTCAGTATTTCTGTCTCTAGGTCTTCCTAGTTTGGTTCCACCTCCCTTTTCTAGACTGGGTCAGAAGAGTTAAAGGGAAATTTTATGCCATAACTTTGTGGACAGAATCCTCACTCATTAGACTTCTTTCTTGATATGTCTGTTTTTGCGATATGCCTGTAATTCTGAGTGTCCCTCTTTCAGAATGTCAAAATGGGCTTACCTGGTCTCCAGTGTCTTCAACTATATCTGCAGGACTCAACAACTGTATAAATCAGATACATGCTCCTAAGGGAAAGTACTCAGGTAAGCTGTTATATTCAAAACTGTGTCTTTACTGAGAGTTGGGTTAGATCTTGATTCACCAGACAGGGTTACTTGCAAGGAGACACATAGTATCATGAATTGTCTGCTATATTTCTAAGTTAATATCCAAGATCTAAACCCTTCAAGAAACTAGCAGAAAAGCTACTTCTCTAGGCACTTTCAAACACAATGATTCCAGTCTTTCACTTGACTTTTCACAATGTTCTTCAAGACCAACAAAAATGCTGACTTTCCTAAGAGTGAAATATGATCAGAAAAAAAAAAGGCTCTTACCATCAACTGCTTATGTTCCAGAGGAAAATAGTTGAAGAAGTAGCAAACTCTTTTTCTTTCTGCAAGATAATTTCTGATCTGTCAGCTCACTACAGCCAATATAAATGATCAACATTAATATGTAAGGTCAGTCCATTCTGGGTTTCTTTGATATGATAGCAGATTTTGCTTTGTGGGATGATCAGCACTGCCTCGCACTTATGAGAAAGGAAGCTTTTTTGCCCTTCACAAAAACCCCTCAAGATATACACACGTGGCATCACAACATGATGAAAACTACATAGTTTGAGCTACCACATTTCAGATTTAATATAAAACCAAAAGCAATTTCCTTTCCCAGTGAGGAGAAAAATAAAATCAACTCCCATCTCTGAACATGCTTCACAATGGACATAATGGTTTTTGCTGGTATTTCATGAAAGATAAATCTTCAGCATCAAAAGAGGAGTGATTTTTAATTCAGAATATAAATATTCTCTATGACAACAAGAATTCTGAACTAAATATTCTTTATAAATACAGAGAAAGATGTGAGTGAAGACTGGGAGGACCATTTCTATGGGACTTGACTTAATGATATAGCAAGTCATTAAATTCAGAAATCAGAGAGATATGCTACCAGCCCTAAAATCCAAATGAATCTTCTCTTCTGGTTTGAAGGAACAGTAGGGACCAGGCCAGAATTGGTCAGAAAAGATTATATTACTTCCTTATGCCTGAAACCAACAACCACCTTCCCCTAGCTTCTTTATATTTTCTGCTGCTCTCTAGCCTTCCCAGAGGGTAGATTTGGACCAGGTATAAGGAAGAAATTTTTTACGAGGAGAGTGATGAGGCACTGGAACAGGTTACCCAGAGAAGCTGTGGATGCCCCATCCTTGGAAGTGTTCAAAGTCAAACTGGACAGGGCTCAGAGCAACCTGATCGAGAAAGACGTCCCTGCTCGTGGCAGAGGTGTTGGACTAAATGATCTTTAAAGGTCCCTTCTGACCCAAACCATTCTATGATTTCTCCTGAACCAGAAGTAAACAGCTTGGTTGATAAATGGATTAACAGCAAACAGATCAAAACAGGAGGGGGAGAGATGTTACATACTTCAGTAGCAGTGGGGGGAGGAGGCAAGGAGATATAGGAAGAGGAGAAGCAGGATCCTGTCTACCAGTCAGGTTTTAAATCTCACAGCTCTTCAACCCCTATCTGTCCTCACAACACAGAAAACCAACTTCAGTGGTCCATAATCTGGTTGGGACAGATGACATTTGCACAGACAGAGGGAAAGGAGAAAACAAAAGAGAAGGCAGAAAATAAGTTAACAACTACCACTCCTTTAATTCATAGTACAGTGCACTAACAATTCCTAGGAATTTACAAGCACAATACAAAATAAAAGGAAAAGGAAAAATAACATGCTTCATTTACTGTGTTCAGAGAAACGTCAATCAGATTTCATAAAACTATCAGAGGAGGATAATTACTATCTATCTTTAACACTGCCAGCCATCTGAATTGCTTAATTTTTTATCAACTTCTCCTTTCTCTAATTCTTTGTACTATTATCCTACTTATTATCTTAGGACTATCAATTAAAATTTGATGACAAGGAAAAATCTTGCTACCTCAGTTGGATAGAACAGTATACACTATTGTTGTAATTGGTTAGAAAACAAATCTTAAAGTGACTTTTAAATAAATAAAAACCTACATTTTAATGCTGATATTATGCCCATTTAGTCCAGCAGTGCCCACTTAAATCAGTGGCTTATTTAAGAGGAAAGAATCAATCCTTTACTGGCACAGAGCATAAGCTCAACACAAATATAAGTCAGACAGACATAAGCAAATAGTACTCACACTCTGCAAGTCCATAATAAATAGTTTTCCATCATTCCTACATCTTTCTTGGAAATACTATCCCCAGACACAGAAATATTTATCAGATGTTAAAAGTAGTAAGCTGTAGAAAAGAAATGTCTGAAGGTTCTTCAAGATCAGTAAGATAGAAAATAATATGGGGTATCAGGGAAATTAGGGTCCTGTTGTTATTTTGTAATATAAAGGATATCATCCAAGTACCGGTTGCCAAATGTTGTCTGGCTCCAGATTTTTGAGAATTCAACACAATTCAGTGTGTCCTTTACCAGTTATACCTTTCCTTTATATCTTGCAACAAGAAGGATCAGCACCAGTGTTTTGATAGTTTTTAGTCTATGGAGGTTGTACACTGATCTGACTGACCGTCCTACACCCATAATGACTGACCTACTAACACCAGAGGACTGTTCTACCAGGGAACCAGAGCTGCTTCTGCAACAGGGGGAAAATATTTCAGTCAGTGCACTGACTGTCACATCTTTGCCTTTTGCTCCTTTCCTCACTTGGTAACTACATCATGCATTAAAATTCAGATTCACAGGTAGTTTCATAGAAGTCAGTGATGGTTCTATCATCAACCAACAGGAAAAGGATCAAGCTCTCACTGGACATTCATTCAATGCTGAGGCATCTTTAGCACATTTGGCAGGACAACAGGAGTGGCCTTCATGGCTCCATCTAAAGTCATTAATAGTGACTGACACTGAGAAAATCTGAGAGACTGTCATGCACTGAAAATGGACTTTAATTTTGCTGTATATAGAAGGAAATATGTCACCTCTAAGCAGAGAGAAATAGAGTCACTATTGCAGTCAAACATCTGCAGTGGCTAAAGCAGCAACACTGCCCTTTCACAGAGGCATGAGTATTGAACAATGTCATACTGTATTATGAAAACTCTCAACATAATTCATGGAGAAACCATTAGAAAATGCTTGTATATCTGAAGGGATGATTTGGGGCACTATGACCACTCCACTCTTTTCCCCCATGTTTTTCAAGCAAAGTCAAGGAACCCTTCATTAAAGAAGTAATGACTGGTATGAAATTTTTCCAATGGAAAAATAGCAAAATGGTAAGGACTGGCAGGCTCGAGGGAAAGCTAAAACTTGAGTATTACTTTACTTGTACAAGTTGACCCTCTGCCTCTTATGTCAACTTCTCTTTCTTTCTCTCACTGTCATATTCCACCCTGATGTCCTGTATAATTTAGAAACAAAAAAGGGCTATTTAAAGTGCAATAAATGAAGATTTCCAAAGGATGTATCTAATGAAAATACAGGGCTTTATTTTCATATGTTTCTCAGCTTCACTGAGTAGATCTTTGTTCTGGAGTTAATCGACTCTTTCTGAGCACAGCTTTAATTTTTTTGATCTGTTTGATGTTGCTTCAGCTTCTATTTGTTCAATGACCCACTGACAAATAGGTAAGGAAGGATCACTAGAGCAAAAGTGCTGTAGTTTTCATGCTGGAGAAGAACAGGCACATTCCCTCTTCGGCCACACAGAGGACAATGTGCAGAAAGCATGTTCATATCACCTCCAAGAACATAAGGGTTTCAAAGTAGAATAGCTTTCCGGAGTAGGGAACATAGAAGGGAAAAAAAGGGCCTTATGGTCAGAATAATACAGGAACTGAGATTCTGGAACCATTTGCTTAATTTGGAAAGAAGGGGCTACATTTCAGTAAAAAAAACAAATCCAAAATAAAGGCAAAATTAAGACAAAATTGAGTTGGAACTTTTCAATTTATTTTTAAATTTTTGGTTTAATTTATTCAGAACTTCTCCCAAATAATTTTTAAATCAGAAGGCTTTTTTTCCAAAATATTCAAGTGTCTCATTCTGAAAATATAAATGAGACATTTCTACCTTCATTTTTTCCATTTAAAGTCAAATGCTAAGTAAACACTTTCCACTTTTTCCTTCACTTGTTTCTATAACCTTCCTAACAATCACTTCTATATTTGTATTCTAGATCTAATTTACTTTATGCAATCTGGCTTTTGTTAGTGATGAATTCAGGATGCTCAATGAACACCACTTCATTCCATTCTTCCTAAGGGTGGGACTTCAAAATGGGTTATCAGAACATTCCTGTAGCATCTTAAAAGTACTACCTAAATCACAATAAGACGTGGCTCCATTTAACTGCATCATGTTATGATGATATCATGGGGGATCTGAGTGGAAAAATCTCCCTGGAGCTCTTGTTAGCTTGGGAAACTGCCCAGCTTGCAGCAGTTTAGTATAAAACACTGCACACCTGGCAGAGCATGTCCCCACATCTCCCTGTATACTTCTCTGCTCCAATAACAGATTACTTAAAATAAAAAGGACTTTTTTATTTTTATATTGTTCCAAGCTCCATTCAACAAAACTGAACCTAGGATTTCATTTTCAGAAGTTCTAAACTTTTCTTTTTTAGTCATTAAGTCATGAATAGCAAACAGCATTCTCTGATTTAATACTAAGGACTGTGCTAAGAAATTCATGCATTTTGTCATTTTGATCCCATTGGCCAGTACCTTACCCTGTGAGAGCAGTGGAACAAATGCTACAGTAGATAACACTCAGTATGAGTAAGGAAGGCAAAACCTGGCTCCCTTTTGTGTTACAATATGTAAGGTGTTATTTGGTGGGGCAGCTATGATCTACAGCCATGGACTAGAGAGTCATTCTGACAGGCATTGTACAAGCACTCGTCATCTTCTGGAAGATGCAGATGTTTGACTCTAATTTTACTAATGAGTTTTGTGTAACTGATGTACAGCTACTCTTCTGAAACACATTATTTCCTGGTTAAAACCCCAAAAAGTAGAATCACTGAGTTGTCTCATACAATCTCCTACTTAATGCCACATCGAAAAATTAGAAAGATGGTGGAATTCATGGCTGGAATTCATAATGTAGAACCTTTCTTCCACAGCCTGTAATTTGATCAGATTAGGGTAATCATATTTTCAGATTAAAAGTGGGCCAGCAGAAGGTGGCAGAGGTAAGATATAATTTCCATGAAACATTTGGTACACATTTGGTAGGTTGTTGTTGCATCAATGTCATTTCTTTTGAGGTTGACCTCTGGTAGCTTTTCAAAGGGGTTGAATATAGGAGTTGTATAATATAGGACACTGTTTTATTTGGATATATTTTCAGCTGAAGTGGACAGTCTTTGTTAATATATTCCACTGTGCAATAAAAGTGAACTTTCATATTTTGCTAAAATACATTGTGCTTTAAAACAATATACTTTAAAAAAGAACTGTACCTCATTATCTATACATATAGAATATTACAATAATAGAATCATTAAGGTTGGAAAAGACCTCTAGGATCATCAAGTCCAACTGTCAACCCAACACCACCATGTCTCCTAAACCATGCCCTGAAGTGCCACGTCTACATGTTTTTTGGACACCCCCAGGGATGGTGACTCCACCACCTCTCTGGGCAGACTGTTCCAATGCCTGACCACTCTTTCAGTAAAGACGTTTTTCCTCATATCCAATCTAACCCTCCTCTGAATCAGCTTGAGGCCATTTCCTCTTGTCCTATCGCTAGTGACCTGGGAGAAGAGACCAACACCCACCTCACTATAACCTCCTTTCAGGTAGTTGTAGAGAGCGATATGGTCTCCCCTCAGCCTCCTCTTCTCCACGCTAAACAACCCCAGCTCCCTCAGTCTCTCCACATAAGACTTGTTCTCCAGACCCTTCACCAGCTTCGTTGCCCTTCTCTGGACACGCTCCAGCACCTCGATGTCCGTCTCGTAGTGAGGGGCCCAAAACTGCACACAGTACTCAAGGTGCAGCCTCACCAGTGCTGAGTACAGGGGCACGATCACCTCCCTGCTCCTGCTGGCCACACTGTTCCTGATACAAGCCAGGATGCCATTGGCCTTCTTGGCTGCCTGAGCATACTGCTGGCTCATGTTCAGCCGGCTGTCTACCAGCACCCCCAAGTCCTTTTCCTCCAGGCAGCTCTCCAGCCACTCCTCCCCAAGCCTGTAGCATTGCATGGGGTTGTTGTGACCCAAGTGCAGGACCCAGCACTTGGCCTTGTTAAACCTCATACTGTTGGCTCTGGCCCATTGATCCAGCCTGTCCAGGTCCCTCTGTACAGCCTTCCTACCCTTGAGCAGATCAACACTCTCGCCCAACTTGGTGTCATCTACAAACTTACTGAGGGTGCACTTGATCCCCTCATCCAGATCATTGATAAAGACATTAAACAAGACTGGCCCCAAAACTGAGCTCTGAGGAACCCACTCATGACTGGCTGCCAACTGGATTTAGCTCTGTTCACCACAATTCTCTGGGCTTGGCCATCCAGCCAGTTTTTAACCCAGTGAAGAGTGCACCTGTCTAAGCCATGAGCCACAAGCTTCTCTAGGTGAATGCTGTGGGAGACAGTGTCAAAGGCTTTGCTGAAGTCCAGGTAAACAACATCCCCAGCCTTTCCTTCATCCACTATGCAGGTCAGCTTGTCATAGAAGTAGATCAGGTTGGTCAGGCAGGACCTGCCTTTCATGAAGCCATGCTGGCTGGGCCTGATACCTTGATTGTCCTGCATTTGCCTAGTGAGCTCACTCAAGATGAACTGCTCCATAATCTTCCCCAGTACCAAGGTCAGGCTGACAGGCCTGCAGTTCCCCACATCCTCCTTCCGACCCTTCTTGTAGATGGGTGTCACACTGGCACGCCTCCAGTCGTCTGGGAGCTCCCATTAGTCAGGACAGCTGGTAAACAATGGACAGTGGCATGGCAAGCTCCTCCAACAGCTCCCTCAGTACTCTCCAGTGGATCCCATCTGGCCCCATAGACTTGTGAGTGTCCAGGTGGCTCAGCAGGTCATAAACTGCTTCATCCTAGATTATGGGGGATTTATTCTGCTCCTTGTCCCTGCCTTTCAGCTCAGGGGGCTGAGTACCCTGGCGATAATTGGTCTGATGGTTAAAGACTGAGGCAAAGAAGGCATTCAGTATCTCAGCCTTTTCCTCATCCTTGGTGTCAATGTTCCCCTCTGCATCCAATAGAGGACGGAGATTTTCTTTGGTTCTCTTTTTGTTGTTAACATATTTGTAAAAACATTTTTTGTTATCCCTTACAACAGTGGCCAGATTAAGTTCTAGCTGGGCTTTTGCCTGTATAACTTTCTTTCTGCAAGACCTAACAAGGTGTCTGTACTCTTCTTGATTTGCCAAGCTGTACATATGTCTGTACTGGTCTATTCATGATAGTTTGCCAGTAAGTTGTCAACATTTCCATATTAGCTTGATCTTCTTTATTAACAGAAAAACCAGTCTGCTTTATGAAGGTTCTCCTCATGAAAGTTTCACTGTCTGGTAACACCTTTCTGCTATTCCAGTCAGTTCATATATATATATATATATGAATTTCAGTTAAATATTACAATTACAGGTGAAACTCCTAGAAAGCTCAAGAAAGTCTTCTGAAGATGATAAAAATGAAGTGCATAGACCTTTGGTGTTGGCCACAAAATTATGTCTGTGGTCATCTACACAAGATATGGCCGCAGAAAATAACTTTGTGATCAACATTAATCCTCAAAGAGAAGATGACTAATTTAAGTGAGGTGTTAAAATATTAAACAGTACTTGCAATATTATTTCCTATTGTAAAGATCCAACTACTGTTATTCAGTTAAATATTAAGAGTTTAAAACTCCCCAAAACAACTTAGACAACCTCAAGTCTTTCAGCTGTAAGGACTTTTTTTTTAATCACAAATAGATTTATATGGAAAACCAGAAAGATTAATTTCAAAGAGCCACTGGAGATAAATAGCTGGTATCTGGAATACAACTGAGAAATCCCTAATTAAACTGCACTAAATTCTCATCTCTGAGACACTAAAATAACTCCAGTGGAACTTTGCTGGAATTCAGTGTAATTACTGGTGCTGTACCCCAGTATGAGAGAAGGTAAGATCTATAAAAAGGTTTTGATAATAAAATTCATGCAAGTATTTAATTATATATATAAAAAAAGCATAACATCTCTATAGTCTAAAAAGAATGGTCTGATACATTTGCCCATCCAGTTAAGTCATTGGTGTGTAATGACCATATGTCATATTTCATTCTGTGCAGATTGGACTGTTCTCCTGCAGTGATGAGACACTTTCACACAGACATTGCACCGGGTTGCCTCTAGCAGCGATACCCGGGGCATCTCTCATCCACTGCAGTGAGGAGCAGCCTTTCACAATCACATTCCAGATATCAAGAAACAGCTGCCATATACCCCCCAACAAAAACACTACCCTAGACCTTACTATAGACTTACTAGACCTTACACCCAGAACAGTTGCCAGGACACTGTGTCCTCACACAGCCCTTTGCAACTCCAAATTCACAGAAGGATTTTTGCTTAGAGAAATGATGCTTTAAGTTTCTTTTCTTCCGTCTATACACAGCAGATCCCATATTCAGAAGACCTTGTTTCCTACGTGGCTGACTGACTCTAAATGCATTTGAACTTAACATTATCAAGTACCCACTATGTACGTTATTAAGTAACCTCATCTTTGATCTGAAGATTTGACAGGGCAGAATTATGAAACTATGGACCAGGCTCAGTGGAAAAATTTGAAAGATACCTGTATCTTTGCATGACAATTATTCCACCATAAACATTTACATGTGTGAGACAGGGAAAGAATATACTACCTATATTCAGTTAACCCAGGGTATTTTAAAATTACTTATAATAAACATATTGCAAATATCACACTATGTTCCAAATTAATCATTGGACGAGAAATATGTATTGCGTGCCTTTTTTCCGGGTTCTGACTTTATTGCCCTTTGCCAAATTAAAATTAACCTTAGAGAACTTACTAAGTAATCTGTCCCTGCCTGTAGGAAGATCCCATCCCAGATGGAATTGCATATTTTGCTCAAAGCTTAGCAAAAATTTTATGTAACTCCCTGCAACATTCTGGCATCTACTCAAGAGGAAGCGCAATGCAACTTCATTTTATCTGTTACCAACAATATACCATGTACATGGAAAGACTATTTGTTCGCTTATTTCAGAAACCCTCTTTCAAATACATTAATTTTTTTTTTAAATTAGGTGCAACCATTTCCAGGCCAGCAAAAATAAATATTGTAAAATAAAATATTTTAACATGTAATTATATGCATACAATATTTTAATTTAGAAGTCAGAATTAAAACCGCTAATAATTATACATTTATATCTGAAATTTAGGGTCATTAACATCAACAACATAGTGAACAGACACTTCTATTGTACTATCATTCAGTAATGAGAATTGCAGCTAAATCATTTGTCATTTGTAGTCTTTTTCTTTGGTTCTAGTACATGTTCATGTATATGGTTGTCCTATTTCAACCAAGAGTTTAATAAAACATCATTATCAAAGACTTAATCAGATATATTTGGATGTCTTCAGGGGCTTATTTTAAAGCACTTGATTAAATGCCGAGTTGAATACAGATGACCTGGTGACTTTGGCCTTGGATAAAGTTCTTGTTCGTCTTCTAGATCTTTTTCTAGATAAACATTTTCTGTACATGTGTTTCTGTTATTAATGACATATTTTGGTTGCTCCTTGATGGAGGTATGAATCCATTGTTATGTAAATTTAGTAGCAGTAGTAGCTAGGTCTCTTCAGGATTTAAGAGTTCAAACAGAAAAACCTGAGTGTGAATGGGAATTTTTTAAAAACACTTTAGCAAATACTTGACAACACATATGGTGATCGAGAGAGCTCCCTGAGGACTGGAGGAAAGCAGATGTCACTCCTATCTTCAAGGTGGGCAAGAAGGAGGATCCAGGGAACTACAGGCCTGTCAGCCTCACCTTGGTCCCTGGGAAGGTGATGGAGCAGCTAATCCTGGAAAGTATTTCCACGCACAGTAAGGACAAGAAAATTATCAGGAGTAGTCAGCAGGGCTTCACCAATGGGAAGTCATGCTTGACCAACTTGATAAAATCCTGTGATGGAATGACTCACCTGGCAGATGAGAGGAGAGCAGTTGATAATTGTCTATCTTGACTTTGGTAAGACCTTTGACACTATCTCCCATAAGATCCCCATAGAAAAGCTGATGAAGCTGGCTGCATGAGCAGACAGTGAAGTGGATTAAGAACTGGCTGAACGGCTGGGCCCAGAGGGTGGCACGAAGTCTAGTTGGAGCAGTGTACCCTTGGGGTCAGTACTGGGTCCAGTCCTGTTCAACATCACCATCAATTTTCTGGATGATGTGCACCCTCAGCAAGTTTGCTGAGGACATAAAACTGGGAGGAGTAATATGCCAGAGGGTCATGCTGTCAGCCAGAAAGCCCTCCACAAGCTGGAGATACAGGCTGACAGGAACCTGTCAGGCAATTTGCACACACTGAAACACAGGAACTTCCATGTGAACGTCAGGGAAAACTTCTTCACTCTGAAGCACAGGTTGCCCAGGGAGGTTGTGGAATATCTCCTTGGAGAGGAGATGGAACCAGGGAGTTTGTTGAATATCTGCAGCCCTTTGGACATGGTCCTGGGCAGCCCGCTCTAGGTGACCCTGCTTGAACAAGGCAAGATGACCTCCAACAGTCCCTTACAACCTCAACCATTCTGCGATTCTGTAAATCAGAATCTAACAAATACAAAAAGTACAGGCAAAAGGACACAAGGCTTAATTTATCTAGGCACAGAAAACATAAGGAAAATAAAAATGAAAAAGAAACCAAAAAAGCAGGTTTGTTTTTCTTTAAAAAAAAAGAGGTGAGAGAGGAGATGAGGAGTAAAAGGATTCATACCAAAAGACTGCTACATACAAGCGGTGAAACTGCCAATCGCATAGAAAAGACAAAAACCTACAGTATTATGAAAAGAACAAGACCACAGAGTCAGATCCCAGAGTGCCAACAAAACAATTTTCATTCTAATAAAAACTGAGGAAGATGTTAAACAGAAGCTAACAAGGCTAGACAGTTTCAAACCAGCAAGGCAACTTGTATCTGAGAAGGTCTCTGGGCATTGTTATTGCTGATTTTCAGTAACCCTTGGAACACCAAGGAAATTCCAAAAGACTGAAAGTATGGTATGCAGATACTGAAGATAACATGCATAATTACAAGCTGCACCAACTAACATTATTGCTAGACAAAATAAGAGAACCTCATTAATAAAAATTTAAAGGAGGTAAATGTAATTAGTGCAAATCAGTATGGGTTTATCAAAAATAGATGTCAAAGTATCCTGATATTTTGAAGGTTTTTGTTTGTTTGTTTTTTTCTGAGATGGCAAATTTGGATCATGTCAGATTTGCTTATATATGCATTTATATCTGTTTCTGCATACACTGTAATAGTATGCATTTCAAATTCTGAAGGCATTTGACTGGTAGTGTACACTATTTTAACCAAGGTACAGAATTATTATAAAAGTGACATACTAGATATCTCAAAATATAACCATAACAAAGGAAATGAGTGGTTTCTAGTGAGAACCAGTGGAAATCTGATTTTCAACCCTTCGTTATTTAACATCTTTATTAATTGAACTGCAGAAAAATGCACACTCTTTGAAGCTGAAGATGACTTGAAATTGAAATTTGCACACGTCACAAGCTTGAGACATCTAGGTCAGCTGGTAAAAGGAAACATTAGGCATTTTAATGCGGACACGTGTAAAGTCATAAACCTAGGGTAAAGAACATAGTTGCAGACTAAGACATGGGAGGAAATGTGTCAAAATGCTTGACAGGTACGTTAGTCAGAAAAGAAAGACAAAAGAAACAGCACCCCCCCAATAAATGAGACAGGCCATCTGGTGACAACTGACATGGAGAAGGCTGAGGTACTCAACTTTTTTCCCTCAAGTTTTCACTGGTAATTGCGTTTCCCACATCTCTCAAGCAGCTGAATCTCAAGGCAGCAACTGGGGGAATGAAGTCCCACACATTGTAGGAGAAAATCAGGTTCAAGACCATCCAAGGAACCTGAACGTACACAAGTCCATGGGACCTGATGAGATGCATCCTAGGGTTCTGAGGGAACTGACAGATGTAGCTGCTAAGCTGCTCTCCATTGCATCTGAAAAGTCATGAGAGTCAAGCAAAGTCCCCAGTGACTGGAAAAGGGGAAACATTGCACCCATTTTTAAAAAGTGTAAAATGAATACCCCAAGAACTACCAACCAGTCAGCCTCACCTATGTGCCTGGGAAGATCATGGAACAGATTCTGTCAGAGCACATGGATAACAGGGAGGTGACTAGAGAAAGCCAACATGGCTTCACCAAGGGCAAATCATGCCTGATTAA
The DNA here is from genome assembly GCF_963921805.1 of Phalacrocorax carbo. NCBI lineage: Eukaryota > Metazoa > Chordata > Aves > Suliformes > Phalacrocoracidae > Phalacrocorax > Phalacrocorax carbo. Next base: position 108,719,630 of record NC_087514.1, read on the forward strand.
CATAGTGTCCTTCTATGACAGAGTGACTGCATTAGTGGATAAGGGAAGAGCTACTGATGTTATCTACCCGGACTTCTGCAAGGCCACTGACATGGTCCCACACCACACCCTGTCTTTAAATTGGAGAGATAGGGGGTTGATGGATGGACTGTTAGATGGACAAGTATCGGCTCAATAGCCATGCCCAAAGAGTTGCAGTCAGTGGCTCAATGTCCAAACGGAGATCAGTAAAGTAATGAGTGGTGTCCCTCAGGGGTCTGTACTGGGACCGGTACTGTTAAATATCTTTATTAATGACACAGACAGTGGGGTTGAGCGCACCCTTAGCAAGTTTCAGAATTATACCAAGCTGAGTGGTGCAGCTGATATGCCTGAGGGAAGGGATGCCATCTAGAGGCACCTGGACAGGCTTGTGGAGTGGGCCCATGTGATCATTAAGTTCAAACAAGGCCAAGTGTAAGGTCCTATACCTGGGTCAGGTCAATCCCCAGCAGCAATACGGACTGGGTGATGAATGGATTGAAAGCAGCCCTGAGGAGAAGGACTTGGGGATATTGGCAGATGAAAAATTAGGTATGACTTGGTAATGTGAGCTTGCAATATTGTATCCTGGGCTGCATAAAAAGAAGAGTGGCCAGCAGGTTGAGGGAGGTGATTCTCCCCCTTTGCTCTTGTGAGACCCCACCTGGAGCACTGCATCCAGCTCTGGGACCCCCAGCACAAGAAAGACGTGGACCTGTTAGAGGAGGTTCAGAGGAGAGCCAGGAACATAGTCAGTGGGCTTCTCCCTTTCATAAAGAAAGGCTGAGAGAGTCAGGGGTTGTTTATCCTGGAGAAGATAAGTTTCCAGGGAGATCTTATTGCATCCTTTCCATACTCACAGGGGGCTTACAAGAAAGATGGAGAAAGACTTTTTACCAGGGCATGTAGTGATAACACCGGGGTAACCGTTTTAAACTAAAAGAGGGTAGATTTAGATTAGACAGAAGGAAGAAATTCTGGAACAAGTTTCCCAGAGAACCTGTGGGTGCCCCTTCCCTGGAAGTGTTCCAGATCAAGTTGGACAGGGCTTTGAGCAACCTGATCTAGTGGAAGATGTCCCTGCCCATGGCAGGCAGGTTGGACTAGATGATCTTTAAAGGTCCCTTCCAATCAAAACCATTCTGTGGTTCATTGATTCTATGAGTCTATGATGTGTAAAGCAGATGAAAGTAGTAATGCAACCTACCATATCACCATAGCTGGGCTCAGTGATCCTTTTTGGCTTACAAGCTATGAATATGTAGGTTTGGGACCATGATTCACTCACAGCATTCCTTTGATGCATTTTTTTTCTGTATGTATGCTGTATATGCACTGTACTGACCTAAAGTCTGAAAGTGAATTTTATGTTTAAACAGAGTTAATAAAAGCATTCCTTATAATGATATTCTAATACTTGTTTTTGGAAAAAAATGAATCCTAACTTCATTCATAATATCTGATTATCTGATTTAACATGCCAGGATTATGGCACAGCAATTAAGTGGTGAAGGAATTTCTATTGAGTTATTACATGTGTACCTAGCTTTCACATACAGATTAATTAATCAGGATCAATGAAGACAATCTCCCTTAGTTTCAGGCTCAGCAGATTACTCAATATGGTGACAAATCAATGAAAATCCAAGAGAAGTCAGTGAGTCAGTTTATTGCTGGAGGAAAGGGTGGGGAGAGGGCAGAGAGCAGGGAGTAAGATGATTAATAAGATGAGAATGTAGGTATGTGAGAAATGGCAAATAAATTAAGAGCAGAAGCCAACGGGTGTGTGGTCTGGCGGTGTGTGTTTTTTGGAAGAAGGTTGGAACTGCAATGGATATCATCTCTTGTCTACAGGGAATTCTGATATTATTTCCAATAGCTTGGCCATACCAGGGAAAAAGCAGGTAGGATATTCATCATATAACTGACAGTATGCCCAGTAGCATAATGTTTTTTGGATGTAAAAACCAAAGGAAAGCACATTAGAGTACAGCTTGCTGAAGCTTGGGAGCACGTAGCCAGCAGAGCCTTCCCTGTGCAGGATATACTTCTCACTCTGCTCCTAATGCAATGCTAATGCTGTGGACAGGGCAAGCTACTCCCTTTGACTCCATTCCTCAGTGGAAAGAAAACATGTTACTGTCATTGTATGGGAGACAACCTCTCTTCACCACCACCCCTCTTTTTCATGGTCCGAAACATTAGTTTTCACTTTTAATTATGTTTTAAAATTAATTAATTTTTCCTTATTTTTATTTTTCCTCATCTTTTTAAAGATATCTGAATTTTTATCTGTATTCAGGGAGAAGAACGTGTACAAGCCCTTTCTATGTCTCATTAACAATCTGGGCAGAATCTAGAGATCTTAGGAAGGCATCTGTGTTTGAAAACTGAGTCAACAGAGTGTAAATTAAAGATTTTTGTTTTCTTGTTCATTGGTTTGGTTTTAATACATACTTTTTTTTCCCAACCACAGCCTTGTCACTATTCCCTTAAATGTAACTGGGAGTAAAATCACATCCCAATTTAACTGCATTTCAAACTGCATTTCAAGAACTTTACACCAGTGACATTTAAACCCAGTATGTAAGACACGAAAACCTAAAATACCTTGCAATTCCCTTGCCTGCTGTGTTGCATCCCATTGCATTAGGCCCATATACTTTAAGTTTCCATTCATTACGGCAGTAATTCTTCCTTTTCATCTCTGGCAAACTTTCCATCACAGACTTTCTGCTACCCCTTATGGAAATGGACCTTGCAGCTCATCTGCTGGTCGTCTTCTGTACTCCTTCCCTCTAAATTCCAGATTTTCATTGGCTTCAAAATAAATACTGGTGTAAGTATACAAGATGATTGAGCAATCAACCAGAGACATAGCCAAGGCTTTATCACCATTTAGGTAATAAAAAAATTGGGCAGTGGCACACCCCTAGATTTGATGCAAAAAATGCTTATAGGCAGATAATTCCCACATTGTAGAAACAGAAAGTAGAGAGAAATGCAGCATGTGCGCAGCTAATTTCCCTGAGCAAAAGTTATGAAATATTAAATGACATAGCAGTTTTACAAAATCAAACAGAATGTTTATGTTAAATTTAGACAGATATCTAAAGAGGTCATTACATTTCTACAGGAAATGTTACTTTTCCTTTAAAGTGGGTCTTCAAATATTCTGAAGAAACAAATAATAAACATTGGTTCTAAAACACCATATTCATTTGTGGGATGGAAAATCCTTTGGCTAGAACAGTTCAAATACTCCCTGGCTACTAGAAAGTATTTTTAGCTGCCTATTTTATTTACACATTTAAAGTTTTTAACCCAACCTGAACTTTTACTGATACAAATGCAAAACTGGCAACAAAGTTCCTAGCTATGTTGAGTGGATCTTAATCATTGTTTTCTTTAAAACATATTTTTGGAGTGTATACACATCTTAAAAATAAAATATTTGATAAATATTTTAAATGTGTATGAATATTAACATCAAATGATGAACTGTTAAGTGTAAATAGATCTTTCAGTCCCTCAGTGGGCTTAGCACGACCACTTAAGTTACAAGTCTGAAAGACCCACCTCTATAGGAGATTATAAAGCCAAAAAATCTCTAGATTTTCTGTGGCAGAGGAAAGAGGTAAATGTGAATGTCAATATCCTATTCTGCTCTGAATTATCAGTTGTTCAAGCTTAAGGAACAAAGAGGGGGTCCTGCAGGGATCCATCTTAGGGCCAGTACTCCTTAATCTCTTCATAAATGACTTGGATGCAGGACTGGAAGGAATACTAATTCGGTTTGCTGACAACACAAAATTGGGAGGAGCTGTTGACATTCTCGAGGGCAGAGAGGCTCTGCAGAGGGATCTAGACAACTTACAGAGCTGGGCAATCACCAACCATGTGAAGTTTAACAAGGGCAATTGCCAGATTTTGCACCTGGGGCACAGCAACCCTGGATGTACATACACACTGGGGAACAAGAGGCTGGAGAGCAGCTCTGCAGAGAGGGATCCGAGGGTTCTGGTCGACGGCAAGTGGAACATGAGCCAACAGTGTGCCCTGGCAGCCAAGAGGGCCAACTGTGTCCTGGGGTGCATCAAGCGCTGTATTGCAGCCCGTCAAGGGAGGTGATTGTCCCGCTCTACTCTGTGCTGGTGCAGCCTCACCTCCAGTACTGTGTGCGGTTTCGGGCGCCACAGTACATTAAGGATATAAAACTACTAGAGAGTGTCCAGAGGAGGGTCACAAAGTCAGTGAAGGGTTTAGAGGAGAAACTCTACAGGAGCAGCCAAAGTCACTTGGTTTATTCAGTCTGGAGAAGAGGAGACTGAGGGGAGACATAATTGCAGTCTACAGCTTCCTCACAAGGGGAAGAGGAGGGGCAGGTGCTGATCTCTTCTCTCTGGTGACCGATGACATGACCTGAGGGAATGGCAGGAAGGTGTGCCAGGGGAGGTTTAGGTTGGCAATTAGGTAAAGGTTCTTCACCCAGAGGGTGGTGGAGCAGTGGAACAGGCTCCCCATGGAGGCAGCCACGGTGTCAAGCCTGACGATATTCATGAAGCACTTGGAGAATACCCCCAAACACATAGTGTGAATTTTGGGGTTGTCCTGTGCAGGGACAGGAGTTGGACTCAATGACCCTTGCTGGTCCCTTCCAACTCAGGACACTCTATGATTCTATGAAATGGCCAGCTATTGACAATTTCTCAGGCAGGAAAGGTCTGAACTTTGTAAAGTTGCTTGTAAAATTGCAGAGCTATCAAAACCTAGATGTTCTTTGTAAATGTCAAACATCAGTCTTGGGAATGCTTTTATTATATCTATGTTATCCTCAAAGCTGGAACTGCAAATGGCTCGAAAGAATTGATTACTGATTACCGCAAGTTCCTACACCACCAAATTTAGAGATTTAACATGTTATGCAATTAGCTGGTGGTCTCAGATTATCTGCCTATGCAATGCCAATGAAGTAGCTGAGAAAATTAAGTGTAATACAGATAAAACTAATATTAGTTCAAAGGATGAAGTCTGAAGAACCTTTTAATTCTTTCTAGTATCTCATACCGATGGACTGAATCATGAACTTTTCACTGAGAAAAAATATAACTACACGGTTCTTAAAATCAGTGGCACAACTTCTGTTTCCTTCAGTGGGAGAAGACTCAAGCTACCAGACTGCATTCTTTGTCTAACAGATCTTTCTGATCTTTCAAAGAAGAATCCCATGTTCCTGTGGATTTTGGAAGTCACACCCTGATCAAATGAACTCTTTCTAAACACTGCTATAATTTTAAATTTATTCTTTAAAATTTTGAAGACTAACAAAATTAAAAAGCCACCGAGAGTTTCATTTGATGAAGACGACTGATGTTGCTTCTTTTACATTTTCTATCTGAAGTGACTGAAACACATTTGCAAGTCCACGGGCTTTTGCAAGACTGAGCATGATTCATATTTAGGAAATACAGACATGGGCGTTGGCACACCTCAAGACTTAACTAGTTATCTTATGTTTGACCTATGAGTCAAATTGCTCAGAGGTAGATCAGCTTCTGCATATGTAGAAAAAGAAAATGTAGAAAACCATAATTTGTGCATACTTTGTTATTGCCCCAAGCATTAAAAGTATTAAAAATTTTAAATATTGCTATAGTTACTAAACGTTGAACATGAAGTCTGATGCTTTATAAGATTTAGAGATCCAAGTTGAAATTCCTAAAGAACTCCTATAGGAAAACCTACTGCCTGTCACAGATCCATAGTGATGTAAGTCATCAAAGTAGATCTACGGTTTCTAACATCTGATTAATATATAATTTCCTGTCACAACTGCATCAATGGAAATAATATTTCAAATATGTCCAAAGTACCTGAGTACAAAAATGAGAGATAATCAGAAAGTATTTCTTGCCTCCTTGCAAAAGAAATAGCCAACGTTTCTTTGAGAAACATTGAGACAAGGTTTCTTTGAGAAATTGAGACAAGTTTTCAATTCATAGCCTGTAACTTCACTTTCAAACTCTCTTGCAGACTGGGCCACTTACTGAAGGACTTCTTGCATCTTATTCCATACTATTGCACCAGGGTTTAAAAAAATAAATGAACTGAAAACACAAGCAAAGCAGAAAGAACCCAAGCAAATACTGATTTTTAAAACATTAATTCAATGACATTTGCAACTGATTCAATGACCACTGTCCACATCAAACTTTGAATCAGACTTTCTGTATATAGACTAATGTCTGCAACAGGCTGCGTGCAATGTTGCATACTCAGAAGTTAAGGACTCTCTGAAACACTGACTTTTCAGCACTGACGCATCCTCTAGCTGCTGTCACCAATTTGGGAATGACAGCAGACTGTTTATTACTATTTCATTCACATGTAAGGTAACATATTGTCCTAGGAAAAGCACATTCATTTAAAAAGTCACCCTGTTAACTGGGTTCATTGTCATTAAATAACAGCCAATTAACAAACTGTTGTTTGCCTGATGAATGTTAATTTTATTATACAGTGATGTCTAGCACCTTAAGTAACAGTAATATTATGGATTGATGGATGTAAATTTTGGTCTAAGGTATAGCTAAAATGTTCTAAAAGAAAAAAAAAAAAAAGAAAGCCTATGTTTAATGTTATGAAATCCTATAGTCCTAAAGGAAACTTAGGCACTCAGTTTAAAAGTTTAGTATATTTGTAAGTGCTTTGACACCCAGAGATTACGTCCAGACAACAAGGACCTAAACTAAGAAATATTACTCAGATGTAACAGAAACACAACTGAAATTGACCAGATTTCACAAAATACCATTGTGTCTGAAAAACTATCTGGACAAGAACTATTCCTGAATGTGAGTTTAATAGAATATATGACATCCCCACATACCCAACATTCAAGCACCATGAACTGGGTAGGTTCTCTAATTCTATATAGTCCAGAGCTCCTCAAAAGAAGTTTCTTGTACAGTGCCTTGCTCTTTCAAAAGGGACATTATGCTTTTAAAATACTTTTCTCACTTACCAAAGCTATTAAGAAAAGTCTGGGTGCCATGCAATTAAAGCTAAAAGATGTATACTTGTGCTTATATGCAAATCTTAATGATTTACTATGTCTGCCCCTTATTTGATTTCTGCATAAAATTTGGTAAAACAGGGTTAAACTTCAACTTCAGCAGTGGTATGTGGCCTACTGCAAAAACATGAAAAGTATCAGAGCTAGAATTTTTAATAGTTCTGTACTGATCGGTTTGCATGGCACATAAAGAGACACAACAAAAAATAAAACCTAGCTGTGAAAGACAATTACTTTTTAAGTGAGTTGCTTTTGTAGAGATGATGATCCTATGATGAATCCCTTTAACGTTCTCATTAAGAAGATAAGGTCACTAATTTGTGTGTTTTTTTTATAAGAACACAAGTGAAAGTTAGTTTGCCTATAGTCATATTCTCATCACTCCATGATAAGGTCCATGTAAAAGACCTTAAAGCACTAAATTTGTATTTTCCATGTTACTTTTTATCTTGTGATGACCTCTCCTGGTTGAGCTGTTCATTAGCCTTGATACTAGAAGTTAAGAGTCTTTTGATCCCTCTATGCTTATTTCAAAAAATTGCAGGAATATGAAGAATTTATTGCCAAGGTATGAAAAATGTGACTATGAATAAAACTTACAGTAAGATCTGAGTGAGCATTAGTGTCTGTGATACTGTATCCCCATGTATGTTTACTATACTACAAGATGGGCTTTCAATATCCACTTCATCTTGAGATAAAACTGAATGAGATTCAAGGTTTTCAACACTATCACTTCTGAATCAGTATTAGAGACATCATTTTAATGACAAGAGATAGATCTACTTATTTTACAAAGTAAACAAGCATCTGAGATGCAGTATATTACATAAATCACGTCCAATCCTATTCTTTCTGAAAACTGTATCTTCTTCTATGTCGGCGCAAGCAGACTGTAAGAAAATATTGAATAGCAAGCTCATATATAGAGGTTCATAATTCACTGTACACCATGAATCTTGCATAATTCCTAAAAAATACTGCAAAGAATAAATTTGCTTTTGGTAATTACTTCAAAGTCAAAACATAAAGTAGCAATGGAGGAGAAAATAAAAATGTGGTGGGAAATCAGTTTTACAACAAAGTTGCATTTCACACGATTTTTAATTATTTCAGAAGTATTCCCAATATGATGTTCAAAATCAACTGATGAGATAAAAAAATAAAGAGATGAAAAGATAAGTGCTTTATCTTGTCAAAGGAGAAGAAAATTACCCCATGCCATTCACAATCAGTTGCAAGTGTGCAACAGAATAACCAGTTAAGTGGTGCACCAAAACACTGTGACACAGCACTTGAGTTCCTACTTTGGTACCTCTTCCCAAGCACCCGTACGTCTTTACAAGAATTTTAAGCGTGTACTGCAATGTGACCACTCCTTTTGTAATTTTAAAGCTGACATGTACTCCTAGCTATATTTCTGTTTCCAGTAAACAAATCTAGCTCCATTTCACTTTCAGAAGTGAGTCAGAAATGAAATGCTATACACTACAGAAAGAGTATAGTGCATAAGCTCTTAGAAGGCCAATTAATATAAAGAAATCTTTGAATAACGGAAAAAAAAATATTGCCAAGATGGAATGTATGTGAGTAAATTGTAATTAACATTATATATATCCTTTATACATGGAATTTCTGATTATAGTGAAGTTATTACAACCACTACCTTCTCAACTAACTTATTTCAAAAGTTACAGATTTGTTTGTTGGGTAATCAGATAACCCACTGAAGGTCATTCTCAAGTTAAACTACAACCATCAGTTACTGAATTACAAAAAGAAAAAAAAAAAGGCTCAGAAATCGTATTATAGAAAAGCAGTATAGGGAACTTTCTTTTCCAAGAACAGATTTCTGACAACCTAAATCTCATAAATCTTTTTTCCCCCTGCATATTCCTGTTATGAGAGATGATCACAAAGAAATAATATTCAGAAGAAAAATTAGATAGCTGGTCAAAACTAAGCAGTAAACCTCAGGATCAATATTTCTCCTAAATCAAAGGTAGAAAAATAACTGAACATCCTATAGCCTGTGAGACTTAGACACAATGCAGACACAGCTGTATATTTTCTGTTGACACACAAATAAATGTCTAAGTGTAAGCAAATCCTGGAACAACAACATTGGTTTATTTTTCAATAGGTATCAGATGATAATGGATAGAAACCCGCTCAGAAAGTATAGCAGTGCTCCAGTTCCCTAATAATTGCCTTCTTCATTCCTGCCCCCAAGGAAAAAATAAATTTAAATAGAATGATCCACATAGATCTCTATGCTGTATATACATTACATTCTAAAACAATTCCCTGCTTGGTCCGTAGAATCAGCCCCCATTCACACACACACAATCCCCACACATCTCTCTGTAACATGCCAGGACATTTCTTTCCTCCATGAACAGCAAAGGAAGTCAACAGTAGGGTCTATTTTTGACAATTCTATAAAAATGCACTGCTTCATTTCAGTATGCATTTCAAAAATATTTTGCAAATGGCAAATGCTTTACATGGTCTGAAGAGAAACACTAAATACTTAACACTGACATCTACCTGCAAATATTTTGCTGGAAACTACAGCTCAGTGCAATGTTAAAGATCTGATCTAACACCCATCGGAATCAATGAATACGCTGTCATTTTTTACACTGACAGCAGAATTGGGTCCTGTATAGGTGCTCTGCACTCCTCCGGTCTGAAGTTCAGCATTTCAGCAGATGCTTCATCATTTCTCTGCTATTTCTGCTTCCCTATCAGGGCAATTGCTGTTCTCCTCTAAAATACCTTTGCTTGTTTTATTATGGGAAGCAAAACTTCACTCTCAAGAAAAGCTGTCCTGGCTCAGTTCCCTCTCATCAACTCACCATCATTCTTTCCTCTTCAAATGAGACAAAATTTCCTCTTGCTGCTCCTTGATAAAACATTAGTTATGGAAACTGCTCACATCTCCTCTTTTCCCTCACACAACTGTGGAAGTGAAGTACTTCCAAATGCAAATTGCATACCTTCTGAGGAAGGTGGGAAAAAACCAGAACAGAACAAACCAACCAACCAAACAAAAAACACCCCCAAACTTTCAACAGCTTCTATCTGATTCCTTTCCCCCTCTAACTCCATGGTAGACTGTATCGTACAGCAGGTATTCCAACTTTCCACACAAGCTACCACTGAAATCATCTACACTAAGGAAGACCTGATGGGGAGCACTGCGAACAGTATCAGTGCACACATCCACATACAAATAGACAGAAAATCAAACACAAGATTCACCAGCAGAGAAAAAAAAAAAAAAATCAACCTCCCAGAGTTGTGGGAATTCCCCTCTGGCTTATTGCAGAGCTGAAATTGTGCATGCTTCTTAGAAAAGGGTACTTACGAGATGCAGGCAGAGCAGTCCTGGCTCTGCAGCTAATGCTGCTGAAAATCCAGAGGAAGAGAGCTGCCCTGCAGCCAGCTCGGGTAACCACAACCATCCTTCACTTCCTGGCTCCCTGTACTCCAAATGCCAGCCGCAGAAGACTTGCTTTTCTCCACTTTGGCCCCTTCTCTCTCTCTCCTTCTCTTTCTCGGAGGAGGTGGCAAGGAGGTAAAGGGGGCAGGGCTTTACCTTGGGGTAGAAGCCAACCCCTCTCTTTGGCTGCTCTCTCTGGGTTTGAAGCAGCAAGATAAGTCCTGGTACTTTTCTTTCCCTTATTTTTCTGTGTTTGTGTGTGTGCCTGCGTGTGTGTGTGTGCCTCCTTCTCAGGGGAAGGAAAAAAAAAAGCTACGAAGTATTAAATAACAAGGATTGTAGGGGAGAAAAAGAAAAATTAAAAAAGCAATCCCAAAAAAGGACGGGGGGCAGGGGATGGGGGTGGGAGGGAGGGAAAGGGAGATGGAGATGAAGGGAAGGGAGAAAGGCAGAAAAAGCTGTTGGTGCTGCTAATGCTGCTGTTGATGCTACCACTGCAGCTGAGCCCTTCTTCCTGCACAGAGCAGCGCTGCTGAGAGAAGCTTGCAATAACCTCCCAGCTCAGATATATATACACAGTGTACACGCACACACAGCCGGGGAGCCAAACACACACTCACAGAGGAGCAGGGAGAGGGAAGAGGGAGAGAGAGGGAGGGAGAGACACTCCCGCAGCAGAGGAGCAGGCTCTGAGCCTCTCTCCTCATATATTCATCATCTTCCAGCAGGAGGAAACGCTGCCAGCAGCAGCAGCAGCAACCTCGCCCCCCCTCCAAAAAAAAAAAAAAAAAAAAAAGAAGCAGAAGGGAAAATCCTCTCCCCAGCGCTCCCCTCCCCTTCTCTCCGATTCCTCCAGCTCCTCCCCCTTCCTTTGCGACCCTCCGGCCTCCAGGACCCCACTCGTCCTCCCTTGCCTGGTTCAGAGCCGGAGCCGGGGGACGGCGGCCTGGGCCGGGGTGGGGGCCGGGGCCGGGGCGGGGAGCCGGCGGGGGCTGGGGCCGGTGGCTGGGCCGGGGCGGGGGGCCGGCGGCGGCCTGGGCCGGCGGCTTGGCCGGGGCGGGGCGCCGGCGGAGGCCGGGCCGGGGCCGAGCCGCGGGGAGGCCGCGGCGATGCCGCTGTCCGCGGTGCTGAGGCGGGGCGCGGAGGCTCGGCGCGGGGCACCGCCCGGCGCCCCTGCCCGCCCCCGGGGCCCGGCCCCCGCCGCCGGCTCCTGCCTCCTCCCTCCCCGTCGCTCCCCTGCACGCCGCGGTGGTGGCGGCTCCCCGAGCTCCAGCCTGCCGGGATCCGAGCCAGGCGGCCAGCGGGCAAGTCCTACGAGCGGTCCTAGCTCTGGGGGCGGCGAGCACCATCCCGCCTGCAGAGAGCTGGGCTGCAGGAGCCGCTAATGCAGATGTTTTAATTCAGTAATTAATTATCACTGGAAGAGCAAGCCAGGAAGCAAGCTGCATTAAAGTATCATTACGGTTTTCACCTACAAGAGATGACTGAGACAACCTGGCCATATCCTAGCCTTATGGTTTAGGGATTTCAAGAGTCTAACTGCTCTTTTCCATCCCTCTCCATCCCTCCTGCCATTGCCCTTAAACAGACTGAACCAAAAGTTATTGCTCACCGGATAGGGTAGAATAATGAGGGTGGGGAGTTAGTCATGGATTATTTATTCTACAATCAATGAGGCAAAGAAAAATGAAAACAATTATTTCTCAGGTGTTCTATAGAGAAGGCTGAGAAATGGAGAGGTGTAATTTCTTTAGAGGAGCCCCAAAGCAGGGATAAATTATTTTCAGTGACTAATATACATGCTGTTAACAAGTATCTGCTGTTATTTAGTGAGTGTGATGAAGTGGTTAAGGCTGTATGTAAGATAGATTTTCAGAAAGGCCTTGGGATATTAGGATTCTCAATCCTATTGCCTTTCAGAGGGAGTACAGTACCTACCTTTTAGGTCACTTTGAAAACTCATCCATACGTAATACATGATATCCCAGGAGAGCTGTGGCCTAGAGGTTTGAGCACAGCGCAGGACAAAGCTTCAGTACCAGTCCTGGGAAAAAGAGTTTCTCTAATCTTGTCCAACTGCCAAAATTTTTCCTCCTCAAACCTTTCCCTCCCTTGTCTTAGCCATATTGAGTATTGATACATTCATATTTTAAATGCTTTCATAGTAGTAATGCCAATATATCTGTAGCAAATGTGGAATGAAAAAGTGCACTATGAATGCTAAATGTTATTGTACTTATCTCTATTTTTGAAAGAATAAATATTCCAACAGAGATTTTGTTACCCATTCTCTGCACCATCCTGAGCCCTCTGCCACGCTCTCCCCATTCCTTATACCCACAGACACTTTTTGCTGTTCAGTAATCATTAGGATATGCAAGTCTCTGGGGAATTAACTGAGAACCAAATATTAATTAGTGCCATTAAACTAGTTCAAAATTGCCTCCTTCCATAATTTCGTTCTTGTTAACATCATCTATTCTCCTCCTGGTCTATACCCCACAACTTTTCAAATTTGTAAACCTACGTTTTCTGTTCTTTAAATACAGCAGAAGTGATAGTGCTGATATACTATCCGAAACTGACTGCATATATTCCCAGAAAAAAGAAAAACTTCTGACTATGACATGCAAAAAAATCCTATCACTTCCATTCTGAGATCTTGCAACCCTTTCGGTATTCATTGGCCTTTATTATTCACCTAAGTAAGTAATAAACAGCTTCTCTGAGTAAGTATTTAAAAGCTCAGCTGACCATTTTGCAAAGTAGATTTCTGCCTTTTAAGCTCATTCCAACAAGTACAACAAAAGCAATATATTTGCACAGCACCCATTTACATTTTATACATATATACTTGCATATCACCCATTTCATTAAGTCCTCCACTGGACAAAAATCTGACTTGATTTGAGTTGTTCCAACTTCATGCTTCTTTAGCATATGCTAATTGGGGGTTTCAAAAACATGCTCAAATTGCTCACAACTAGGCATGCATTTGAAAAATAGTTATAAAGGATAAGACAAGTAATTCAAAATGGGAAGATTCAGCAGATTGATTGATGAATATCTCAATAATGGTGATAGTAGAAAGTTTCCTTGTGGTTTGAGAAGGAAGAAATGGCACAGATTATTGCATTTTTCCCCACCTCAGAATAGGATCAGTCCTTAAAAACTACATAAAATATTTAAACTATGTAACAACAGCAATGAGTTGTGCAAGGTAATGAAATTATTTTTAATATAACCACAACCGAAGCCTGCAAAATCGTTAACTTTGACTGATTTTGTCACACAAAAATCATTACAAAGATCTTCAGGCATGTTTTATTCCTACAAAATAAGCTAACCATCATATATATACTCTTCTTTTTTTTTTTTTTTTTTTTCCCTGGAGGATGTTTGAAATATTACTTTACATGATTCAACAAATTCCAAGTTGAATATATTAACCTTTGAAATGAAAACATGGTCAAATTATGTTAGGGCACAATAGGAAGTTATTAGATACTTCTCTCCCTACTCTTCCCCTTAACCTTTCCTTTCCAGAGTGTAAATGTAAGGACGTTTCTAAATAATCAGACACTCCTGCAGACTGAGCAGAGCAACTGCAAGCTTTAGTACCGCCGTCCTGCAACTAGCAAGTGCCCGCAACTTGGGTCAATAGGGACCTGTACTCTACACACCATAGGTTAGGAAAGTGTCCTAGCAGACTGGGGCAGACATACCAGCCAAAATGTGCAGGAGTATCTACCACCAAAGCTACTCCCATAAGAAAATTAATCCTCATTTTTCAAGTCAACACTCCCAGAGCCTTGAAAGCTGAGGAGATATCTCAGCCTGCTGGTGCAACCTCCCTGGCAATTAGCAAGACACTAAAGTGTTAAAAGACTCTAGTTATTGCAGCTGTACACAAATTTTATTGAGCTTCATGGAAATTATACACACATATTGATGAATGAATAGATCATTCTGAATTTACTAGAGCTGTCAAGCATTGTCTGCTAAATGGAATTCATCCTTGACAGGGCTATATTTACAGTATGCGAATGTCAAGCAGAAAAACACAATGTCAGAAATCTAGGAAGGATAATTAAGAATTTCAGACACTGGTGGGACCAAATGGTACCCAATAAAGTGATCAGCTGCAGCCTCAGAAGAAAATGAGCCAAGCTGAAAAAGAACCTGAAACTTCTGAATTCATAGTGAAAAGTAAAAGCCATGCTTCTTTATTCCTAACAAACTACCACTTTAACTTAGTTTCTCCCTTTTATATTTTTGGTTGCAAAGGACCCCTTGCATAGCAGAGCTCTAAAAATTATTCACAGCAGAATTTCCATCTGAGTCTCTAGGATGACATATATGAAGACCTCACACAGGTACGATAGATGCAATGTATTCCAAATTATGCCCAAACAAGACTTTATGATTACATGCATAGAATCAAATGCCATATAATGGACAGCTCTACTACTGAGGGAAGTCTTTGGTTTATTAAGAACAACATGGGGTTTTCTACTGGGGCTGTCTATTAACATGGGTCTTCCTTTGAAGGAGAAAGAGGGCACATGAAAATTGTGATTATCTGACTGTGAGAAGCTGTAAAGACCTGAAGAAAATATTTTCTAGAAATGCAAGGAAAGAAAGTCTTTCCTAACCTTCCTAATGTAGCTAAAAAGGAAGATGATGGTGCATTGGCAGAAAAGAGCCATTATCATCTTCTTGCTTCATGCAGCTAAAAATATAGCATCATAGTTTGAAGTGAATGCATTTTGGCTTGACCATCATTTTGTGTTGTAATTGTATTAAAACAAACAAACAAATAAGAAACTAGAAATGTTTGTATAGGTAATCATAGCAAAACTTTTTTCCAGTTCTTTCTTTACATGCTTCATAACAAAAGTGGTTTCAAAAAAGGAATGTTAAACTCTCAAAATGCTCAGTATGTCACTATTAAAAATTATGACCCCAGACTCTCATTCATGCAGACATCAAAAGAAATTGAAGATTCTCAGAAGTTTTCAGCTTCATGCCCCTACATCTTCTCTAGTCTAAACATGTGCTCAAGAGAGCATCTACCTTTAGGAATTTCTTCTGGGATATCTTGGTCCCTATCAATCTACACTGCATAATGAAACATGTTGACAATCAAAACAAATAAAAAATCATGCCATATGTCTCAGACATATACTAGACTTGAATCTGCATTTTATAGTTCTGCAAACAGAACTGAATTCCATTCTTACTCTGCATGATGACTAAAACAACCAAACAGAAATGGTGGTTACCTGTCAGAAATGCAACTGTTTTACACTAATCATCAGTCTTATTTTGAGCTCATTTCCAGCTTAATGTTCCTTGAAGAAATGGAAGAATCTGTTTATTTACAAATATAATTTAATTACTGCTCATCCACTTGAACAGTCCAAAATAATTATCTCCTCCAAGACACAGTATTCTTCCGCACATTCGTATCTTTCTTCTTCTTCTGAGTTTGCCTTCGAACCCCACCTTAAGTGTGTTTCCCTCCTCCTCTCATTTAAGCACCACCTGTTAATTTATTTGGATGATTTTTATATTGCAAGATGATTTTGCATTCCTACTATCCCTAAAGCCTATTAACAAAAAAAAAAGAGAAACAACACTTGAGAATCACTGAGACAAATTATTTTAATATGGTGTCTACTTTGTTATTCTTTTCTTCCAAGCTGGAAATGTTATATTCATGACCGTACCTATTTTGAGAAACTGACTGTTTTAGGGAGCTATATGGAGCAACCTGTGGCTGCTACTAATGCAACCAGCACAACTGGAAGCTCAGCTGAATCTTGTATGCTATGTTCATCAAACATGCAGGGTAAGATTTTCTTTGCACAAGAAGTAGAGGTCAGTAATAGCCATCTGAATACAGTGGTCATTTGAGGGTTTCGCCAAATTCATCACCTGAGAAGACTGCACTAAAAAACATCTAGACAATTTTTAAAATGTTGGTTAAGTCCTTGAAAGATTGACCTTTTGACAAGTGAAGGACCCTGGAATAAAGACCACAGTTTTTGACTCAGTAACCTTAAAAGTTTTTCTTCTCTCAGTTTATAATCTTTTTAGATCACATAGGTGCATTCTCTGTTAGTAATGTTATATATTGCTATTATCAGTAACAATATTTTTATATCGATTTTATATTTTTATATATTATTTAGGTATTCGCTGAATGGCAAATGAATTAAACGCTGTTTCCTAGATTCTAGTCTTGTCTTGCGTGCTTTGGATGAGTAAGATGGAATCTTAGAACTACTGAAACCAGAGAGTTTTGCTATTGAATCAAATGGAAATAGGATTTTATCCCTTATATTTATACCTATGACATCTGAGAGAGTCCCATCTGTATGAAGAGACAGACACTGTGCATCTCACATGTATAAAATAACAGAGGACGTTAATTATTTTCCCAGCATCTACATTAAACTTGCATTGTATTTACGTATCAACCTATATAACAGATTTTACTGAGAATGTATTTTAAAAATACATTTCAATGGACATTTAAATTTAAAATACTGTGCTGAAATAGTCTTTTCTTAATTTAGTTTAGACCATTCCACATGGATGCACAGGAGAAGGTCTATGCTGAAAAAAATTCACACGAAGTGAATTATAGTAATATTATCAAAAGCTATTGCAATTATATTGGAAATATGTCTAGTCACCTTTAAAGGAGAAACCGAAATAAATCTGGAACATTTCCTTCTGCTATTTGTAGGGGGAAAAAAGCATTCTTTCACTAATGCATAGCCTGCAAAGCAAATATGAGAGAAGAGACTGTCAGCTCTTCTTATACTATCATTTATGCCTGGATGAGGAGACCATGTGACTTGAAGGCTTTTGCAAGACAAGTACATAGCAACACTTTGGTGAATACAGTAAATACTTCCACAGCAAAGTAATATTAGGGAAGAACTGATGTATTTTAAGCAATATTTTAATGCAAATTAGCAGCTGGTAACACAGGAAAGAGCCAGCATAATCTGACAAGATTTCTTTCTTTAAACTGACAGTGATGTACAGCCCTCATCTTGGGAACTTCTCTGGTAAAGGTTTTGGTATAATTCACAACTAGTAGCTTTAAACAACTGCTTTACGTTAAATAATTTGTGCTACCAAGGATATAGCCTCATTATCTACTCAATACATATTTAGCAGATTGGAAGAGGTTAGCAGAGTAATGCACTAAAGTTACTGAAGCATTTAAGCATTCTGAGTAAATATATATTTGCCTCCCTGTTATATTGTCTGCATCATTCAGTCTCAATTACCACACTAATAAACCATAGTTATCTTCATCTCCTACTACAGATAGATTATGGATACATGACAATAAAAGTACTTTAAAATACTACCATTTACTTTATCTTATAATATTAGAGGTATCCAGAGCCCTCTTGAACCATGTTATAAATTCTTTCATACAATTGATCATGGTAAGGCACTTGGTGTTACAGTTAAATGTGAAGCTCCAATAATTCTCCATTATGACTCCAGGACTGCCTTTTGTTAAGCGTCGACAGTGCACCTAGTACAGAGCAGGGTCAATCATGACTGAAGCTTCTGTGTACTACCTGAATATAATTACACTTAAAAGATAAATATGTAATGTTTTGCCTGTTTCCACACCTGCCTGTCAAATAATTTCCTATGCATCTCCTGTGTTTCTCACTCCTCCCCCCCACCCCCTCCCCGTCCCCCCCTTTCTGCTAGGCTTCCAGTTTCTAACAAAGACAGCCTGGCACAACCTGGCAACTTTAAAACTGAAAGCATTGAGCTTTATGCTAACTTTAGGAAGTCACTTGCCATAGCTATGCATGGGCTGCTGTGGAATTTCTGAGCTGTGCAGGGGCTCCAGCTAAGCCTGACCAGATCAGATCAGCCCACAGCTCACAATGGAGCTACTGTATCAGCAGCTTGAAGAATATTCCCGTTCACCAGTTGGAGGTTTTCGTTAAAGCCACTAACCCTCCTACTACTTTAAAAGGAAAAATAAACAGTATAGGTTTTTCGTGAACTAAGGAGACTGGGTGCTAACTGGTATAGTGGTCTGAAAACCACTATTTATTTTACTGTCATATTGATATAAATTCTGTGCTGTAGTGGTTATAGCCTGAAAAAGAAGTGGCTTATTTATTCCTTGTTCAGAGTAGTCCTACTGCAGTTAGTCTGCTGTTCTTCAGGGAAAGCGGTCAGCAGGCTGTAGTAGCATATAATAAAATCATACATGCATGTACATCATAAGTGCACACATAAATATTGTAAGCACAAATGATTGCTCTTCATATCTAGGTAGCTATTTTGAAAGGAAGGATGAAACTGAGAACGAAATTACTTCTTTCCATAGAATCAGGAAAAAATTGAGTAGTGGTAACAAGGGAATGAAATCGAAGTATAAATTGCAGGGCTGCACCATGATCTTTTTTGCTGTTTTTCCTTCTGCACTGACATACCAAAAGCAAATGGGAAGCCTTGATAGGAGGTACATGATGTGAAGAGCTCTCTGATGTATGAATGTTGCATCTGCAACCACCCTTAATGACATGCAGCCTCTCATTAGATTTGATAGTGCAGAGGCCTTTCATAAAGACCACTTCAGCTTAATTTATAAGGATCCGTGTTCTGGTTTCAACATCTCTAGATTTTAATCTGTACATTGCAAACAGCATGGGTTTATTGGCTGCAGTTAGGAAACATCTAATCAAAAACGTGATTTTAAAGTCTTTTCTGCAATCAGTAGTTCAACACAATGAACTATCACGTCTGCTACACAACAGTAGCAGAGGTCTAGCTAGACTGTCGGTACACATGTGAAACCAAGAGAGACGGTAGTAACCCTCTGTGTGATGACTCTTGCAACAACCACCACAATGCACTCTGAGTTTGCCATCTAGACTGGTGTCACATGAAAAACTTGTTGTGCATATTTGGAGAATAGAAACCAATAGAAACTATCTCTAGTTTGGCGAACAGAATCTCCCTAACTGAGGAAGGAGGGCTTTAAAAGAAACCCAAAAGTGATCTGAAACGAGAGACCACAGAACTGTGAAGGATCCTGTGGGTAAACTGCCTTATTTACATGCCAGGGGATTCACTACCAGCCCACCATACAGTTCTAGTATCTCTTGGAGAGCTATATAGATGTACATGTATCACCCACTCACACAAACAAATACATAATCTTATGTAACTATGTAATAAGTAATGTACATATGAAGTAAAATACAAATATCTGTTACAGAATGACAAGCTTATTATTAAAAATCATTGTGGATAATCTTCATCCATAAGAAAACAAGACTGGAAGAGGCCACCCAAGACATATCAATCACCTAGATTTATCTTCCAAGATAAAGTCCCTTTCCTCCCAAGAACAAATCCTTTTCACAGTATTTATGAAACACAGGGTGACTTGGAGATACTTTCTGTGAGGTATGGGCACATAAAAATCACTTAGCTTTCAGGCCCTTTTCAGCTTTTTAGAATGTATTAGACACAAAAAAAAATGCATGTATTTGATAAAAGACTTATACTTCCTGATCTTATCTCATTTTTAATTAAAAATTACAAAGAAGTCACATTAGGTAGACTACTACAATAGTGCGTGAGTTTTTAGCTATAAATGCATTGGTAATAAAAGGTGCTTAGACTACTATTTGTTACTCACTGCAATGTGGCATGTAGTGAGTGAATAACAACTCATTCTCCACAGCATCTAAGGATTTCAAAGCATCATACAAATATTGAATTAAGCTTCCCAACGAGGTAAGCAAATATTAAATCCATGTATAGAACAAGCACATAAATCTATGTATAGTGTCAAAAATTACCCATATTCCAACTGCTGCAAACAAGATCCACTGGCTCTGAGACCAAAATCAAATTTTTAAATCCAGATGGACAAATCAGCAAAAGCTATGCCTTTTGCCCTATAGGGCAAGTGAACTGAAAGTGCTCCATTAGTATTTTGATGGAGATGGCAAAGAGTGTGAGAGAGTATGAAAGACTTAATAATCAGAAACACACTCTAAAAGGAAAAGGCAGAAGAACCTAAGTGAAAAAAGTACTTTAAAAGGAATCAATGGAACATGATGACTTTAGCTAACAAGCTAATGCCTTTTGCTACCCATAAAGAAAGTATTATAGAGCTATAGGTGAAATAGATGAAACCAGTAGTAGAAATGTTCATAATTTACAGAATAGACACATTTTTGTTGTGCATCATTCAAAAGTGATACAGATTTCTACAAAGTATTGTAGAAATTTCTGCATTTTGTAGAACCGATCTGAGTGCAGAGAGCCATTTAATAGCACCACTTGTCACTTTTGAACAGTGAAAGATCTTCAGTATCCCAGTCAAAAACCTTGAAATGTGTTGAAGTCTATATGGCTGTACTCTGTGCAAAAGAAAGATGAAGAGCAGGCTATTTTATTTCCACTTTAAAAAGACCTTGAATGTCTCTGGTAAATGTTGAGAACCAAAAAGAACACAATCTCTTTAAGAACCAAAAGGAATGCAATCTAATTATAAGTGCTGCTGTGATAAAAGCATCGAGTCGTACTGTGTTTCCAACTTCGTGATGAAGTAAGGTCTCATTGTTCTACCCACGGGCATGCCTGCAAATGTGGGAGAATTTTAGATGCAAATGAAAGACTGAAAGACTATTCTCTACTCACCCATCTTACAGCAGCTAATGATATAGTTGCTTGCCACTTCTACCTCTAGCGAAGACCACTCTATGTAAGAGTTGTAGAATATGTCAATACCATTTTGAAAAGCTGTAAATACAGCATAACCTGTTTTCTAGGTGCTCTCCATCCACATGGTTGCTTCTCCATCAGCTTGTGGACTGCCTGCTTAGAGGTTGTCTGGCAAAATATTAATTCACTGGGCATGCACAGGCACAGAGGAGACCATCAGCTCCAGGACATGCCTCAGTCACACTTCTTGCAAACCAGCTATCTGCAAAACTGGCAGATCTGATGATGTAGGTGCTTTCAGAAGCACTTACAGCATTTATAGACACACTCATGGGGATATTCTGACAACTCAGATTGAAAAATCTGTTCATCCCAGAAAAAGTGCATCTTTTGTTCATTAGTCTTCTGTTCAGCTCCGTTGACCTTGGTTTTATTTCAAACCTTGATTGCTGTAATGTTCACTCTGCTGCTCAGCCAGCAGTCTATGGGATTCCAACAAGTAAATGGTAGGAAGGAGAAAAAAAAGATAGCATCTTACTCGCTCAAAGTCAAGGAAGGATTCATCTGAATATAGACATCTAACTTTGAACTTGTCACTTTAGACTCTCTTTACAGTTGACAGAGACCTAGCCAGGACTGTCGGTGTCATCTAGGATAAGATTCATGTTACACTAAACTAGAAATTTACACATGATCAGATGAGTCAAGCACCACTAAAGTGACTATTTCCTCTCCTTTAACTACAAGGAAGATCCTTGAGTACCTGGCACAGCTGTAGACAGCGAAACATGGGCAAGATGAAGCCTGCCTTAGAACAGAGATCCTGCTGTCCCTCCACAGAGTCTGCTTCACCCCTGTGTCTACTCACGTACACTGTGCTGGCTCACTCATATTGAAGACATAAGGATGACCACATTGAGAATGGAGAATTGAGAATTTGCTAGTTAACACTAAGACTAACTTTCTGTAGTTAGTCAGAAATTACAACAATAATAATAATAATTCTAAAAAGGAAAAAAACCCCACTACAAAATAAAGAAAACTTCACAAAATAAATAACAGATAGGAAGAAAGAATACGATCATCAGACAAAACAAATACTGCATTTAGCAGTAAGAATAGTAGGCACTCTACAGTTATGCAGCTCATAATAGAAACTAAAGGAGGGAGGCAGTTGTGCTGTTTTTTTTCTATGTTTTCCTGTTCAGCTATTTCTCTTTTTTATCATAGAATGTGAGCAATTTCTTATTGACTCTAATCACAATGATAGCAATTTAAGAACAATCAAAGTACAGTGATTCCCTTTAAATTAATGCAAATACTGGGTGGACAAAAGCATTCCTATAGTCATGCTGATATGGCTAGGTCCCATCCCTACTAGCGGATTTTTCATTGTAGTAACACCTTGCAAATTATCTAAATAAAAAAAGGCAAACAAAAAAAGTATTTATTTTTTAAAGAAAAACATCTTTTCAAGGGGATTCTGTGTGCTCTGCTGTAAGTTTGTGAGAAAAGTTTATTGTAATGTCTATTTTGCTTCCAAAATTGAAACTAAAGAAAAATATGTTTGTCGTTGCCTCTTCTTTCAGAAACCCAAATGTTGTGGTATACCAATACATGTGCCAGGCTACTCATCTCTCTCTCCTCAAGGGGTCTTCCAACATTTCCTTTTATTTTATCATCAACTCTCAAAGTAAAACATAAAAGAACTGGAGATACTGAATCTTTGTCTCTGAGTGATTGGTGAACAAGAAATACAGCATTTTGATTTCCTAAGAAGATCCTAAAGTCAACCCATCCCTGCTGTACTGACATTTATAGATCAGAACAATTTACCTTTTTTCCCCTCCATGGATGCACAGTAATCCCTTCCTTCACCTTCTGGTGACAGGATACACACATTCAATCACTCCTTCCTCTCCAGCCTGTGGAAGAGAATAATAATTAACATCTTACATATGCATGTAAGTACTGCTCATGGTATTTCCAAATTAGTTTGAGAGCTGGGAAAGGTATTTAATTCACATTTTCTGTTATACCAAAATCATAACTCCTTACTCATGCTGAGTCAGTGCTTGCTGTACAGATACAGTATTTGGATCAGTTTGCCTTTCATAGCCTACACACTGCCTTTCTTTTATTGTCAATGGACAAATCCCTTGCTTCATGGTGAGATGGACTGAGTCTATGATCCTGCAGAGTTTATATTGTCTTGCTTATATCTAACTGACATATTTTATGATAGTACTGGGGAAAACATGAGAACTGATTGTCTAACTCTGGTTTCCAGTTTATCTGGAAAATACACACATTTCTTCCTTGGTTAGTTTTATCTTAACATGAAACTTGGTTACTGAGTAAGAAACGTGCTCCATGGATCTGTCTCTTACCTGCACTGAGAAAAATGTACACACTTCCAGATCCATCATAACTACAAGAGAAGCATTTCTTGATTGGAATCAAAGACCAGAAGAGATTTTTGGATCTATCAATTTCAACCCCCTGTGATTTCAAGAATTCCACCTTAAAATCTGTTTGGGGTTTTTTTTTCCCCTGTATTTTTTTTCCTTTTGGGGAAATTGAATCAGAACATTTTAATCGTCAAGAACCTTCTTCTAATTTCCAGCCAAAACATATTTATGGTTGGCTTATAGACATTTGCTCATGTGCTGTGTCAACATTGCCCATTATCTTGAAATTATTCTTGAGTCCCTGTCAGATTAAAACCAAGACAAACTGTTGAACGTTAAAATGCATAATTGAAATATGGGGGGGGGGGAGGAAATGGGCTTAAATCAACCTGCTTATAATAATGCAGCCACAGGCCTCCTTTCAAACACATCAGGGTAAAAATGGGTGTTGGGTTTTTTTGCTGGTTTTTTTAACCCTAAAAATGTCAAACAGTACGTATGGGTTGCAATTCAAGAAACACAACTGCACGTACACTTGTAGAAAGATGGAACTACACTTGTACAGAAGACTCATCTTTCTGGAAATTAAGACAAGCTGGTTTAACTAGTCATATGTCTTAATCATCTTCAGCAGAATCTGCCAGTTTCTAGATAATTTGCTGTTGTGTAAAATATCATGCTTAGAGGATGATGCTTCAGCTGCATATTTCACATGAGAACTATGCCAGCTTCAGTTCCGCACATTTCTTAAACGTGCTTTCTTAAACATTTCAGACCACTTTGTCAGAGTATCCAATCTACATTTCTATGACTATTATTCATTTCAAAGAAAGCCTTGTATCAGTTAAGGCATAATGAAAACAGTAGGATCAGAATTTAATTTCTTTGGAAGCCGAAAGTTTGTATTTTTCAGGTGTCAGAGTAAAAACCTGTTCACATAGGATTTAGCTTTACTGCTCCTGAGGGATTTATTAGTTCATGTAGGTAACCCATAATGTTTGGAGCAAGGGAGAAATGACTCCTCTGACTCAGCTGGTCACTGGTGACATTCACCTTATATAAATGTCAGCGAAGGCCTTTGGACAACAGAAATTCAATTTATACCTGGAAAAATGGATATGAATGTAAAAGTTTATGGAAACTCTATGATAGACCTTTGTATTCTGTTCAGTACTTATTTTTTTTCTGCAGCTTATCTAACTGTGCAAGAGCATGAACCTTCCAAGCAAAAGCTTCTTGAGTTACTCTGAGTACCTATGTTTTCCATGAAAACCAGAAACAAATTTTTAATGACATATTCTTGGCAAAAACACTTTCATCCAGTTCTGTCACAGAGGTGTGATGGATGAGGGACTGCAGCCCCATTCTACAAATGTAACTGGGGAAAATATCTGTAAATGATGTATGCACTAAATAACAACTTTTATTTCACTTGCAAAATTATGATTTTTTTTTGTTGCCAATGATTGCAGAACTTGGTACATTTGGAGCACAGAATCTGCCTATATGCCTCCTCTTCTCTCTTTCCACTATATTACATGTTTTATTAATACATTAATATACCCATATTAATTGTAGATGTTCTGTGCAACCACAGGTAGGAAAGGGACAGGCTAACCTGCCTTGGTTATTCAATTCACTCTATATCACAACTCTGTCAATGGCGTTTGGCTCCTTTCATGACAGTGATAGAAAAAATCACACACCTTTGTTGTGTCTTTAGTCTTGATTTAAAAAAGCATGGTCTCCCCTCACTAGAAAAATGGTAATATTAAAGAAGGGTATGCTACCCACATACTGTAATATTTTCTATGCGTGTTAGATGCACCAGCTTGCCCATTTCTCATCACTATAGACTATGGGGAACAAAATGTACAATACATCTAGCCATAGACCTAGGTACCCTACTAGGACCAAGCAGCCTTTGGTGAGGAACTAGATATCCATGTTAGTTTAGGAATGGCTGGAGCACAGCACACTCCGGAGAACCATCCCAAGCCTGCTCAAAATGATGTCCCACAATTCTGTGTCCCCAGAATGACTGAGAAAATGAAATAACTTCCTACTCTGGTCATAGGTACATTACAAAAATAAAATTAACTTTGTCCATTATCTTGAAATGTGTTTGCATGAAAAATGTTAGAAGCATTGTTTTATGTGACAAAAGCAAAATTTAGCATAGCAGATCACCAAAACTTTAAAAATTACAGCTCCCTCGACACACCTTCTCTGTTCTGGCCATTCTTATTTACACAAGTGTTTCTTGACATAAATAAGAAAAACTGTGAATAAAATAGTTCTAGAACCACACGTTGGTAAATTCTTGTGAGACATTGATCCTCCTGATTCCTAGTGCAATTCAACTGTTCTCAGTGAAGTTCCTCTCAAATTGTAAAATCAAAAGAAGACTCAAATGTTACTGCTGTTTTTACTGTGTATAATTTATAAAACACATGCATACCTTTTGCCTGCTTGCTTTCCAGTGGACAGATATGTTGTTAAACTCTATTAAAATGAATTAATAAAATTTTAGGTATCCCCTTTAAAACTTCCCTATGTCCACATTTTGAAATGAATGTTGTGACTTTTCCTCTTGTCCACTTCTCTCCTTTTTTTACATCCCAACCATTGTCACATACAATATATCCTAGCTGTTTTTTCTTTTTTCTTATTTCAAAAGTAAACTTACTGAGACAGAAAACTTGTACAGAAAGGCACTCTCAACACTGGGTATAGTATCAATGGAACAACAGCAATGAACAAATCTGAAGTGTCTACCGCTTCGTAGTCCAGAGTAATCTGGCTGCAAGAGCGCTGGAAAGTATTTTCTTCTTTTTATGTTAGAAGTATCCAGGCAGTAACAGATTTTGTCACCCAGTCCTATGAGCCAGGTATAGTACCTTCAAGCAGCACTGCTGACTTCAGCTAGTCCATGAAGATGGTCCTGACTGTGAATGAGAGAATTGGCATCTGATCTCAACAAGTAAAGAATGTGATTCTCCATTAGAGATGGTTCATTTTCCTCTTACAAAAAAATAATTCAAAATTAATCAATTATTTCAGCAGGGAAAATTATAAGCTAGCTTGTGTTATTAACAAGTTTGCTGAGAAAGAAAAGCAATAAAAATATGCTGCCAATGAAACTTTTAGATCTTCAAATGTAATTCTCCAATTCCTTGTCACTACTTTAACACACAATAGCAGTGAGAGTTGTTCTGTCAGGATAAGCATTGGCACATAGTAAGAATGCACAGAGAGCCATTTCATTTATGTAGGAAGTTCATTGCTACATCAAAGAAGGTACATAACATTGCGGCACCATAGAATCAAAATGTTCGACATGCTCTCTACCCCATTGTAGCATCTTTTCCTCTAAGGCTATTAAAGCACCAAAGAACTCATGTATATAATCCAAAAAAAGGAAGATCAGAGAAATTTCTCCCAGAACATAGCTAGCATATGAATGAATTACCAGGAACAGTAAAAGGAAACACTAACATTGCAAGGACTGTCCACCAGGTGGCATGTGAGTCATATAGTGTTATGAGTAGCACTACTCTAAATGCACACAATTTTGTCTTGCGCAAGACAGTGAACCTATCTGATTGGTCTGGGGCCAAATAAACATCTATAATTATCCAAAGTAATTCACAGGCAGTATTTATTTTCTGGTAAGAAATGCTTTCCTTGGTTAAGCTCCCTAAAAGTGTTCAACGATATGTCAAGATCCTTACCAAACTATTAGCTGATATGGTTTGAGCATTAAATTTCACTTACAGGCTTTTTTTCTTTGGGATAATTTCCATTCTTGGCAGTATCATATCCATCAGAGCTTTTACAGTTGAACAAGTAGAGTTGTAAGGATAGAGAGGTTTGGCAAACTGTCTCTGGACAGTCAAAGCACAGAAAGCAAAGCTTCCTAAGTTCTCTATAGCATGGATCATAACTGATCATAAATTGATAATCACAAACTGATAAAAGATATCCCCGGATTTACCTACTCCAATCAAGATGGAAAGGACTAATACTTTCTCACAGTCATGATTACATAGATAGGCAGTTACATATGCTGTTCTCTGGAAAACTACAGCCATTAAAAACAACAGAAGAAAATCTTAGGATAGTTATTCCTTGCTAATACAGTGCAGCAAAAGGAAGAAAAGAGAAGAGCCAGAACTGTGCCCCTAGTCAGTTTTCTACAGGCTGCCAGGAGTATTTCAAAGGCAATCAAGTAGTTCATTGCTACAATGGCAATCTTCAACCCTCCCCAGCATTGCTGAGAGTTTCTATGCGTATTTTGCAATTTCCAATGGGTAAGTTAGTGGTTCAGAGCTTTGGCTCTGAGATAAGGGCAAATTCTTTCACTTGCCACATTTGAACTTCTTCATCAATAAAATAATTTGGGATTCTTATTACTCTCCTTTGTGAAACTCTGAACTCAGCACTAAACGGTTCTAATAAGTAGTATTATAATTAGTCCAGATAGAGCAATCTTTTCTATAAGTTAAATACTGCCAGTTAGCCAATTACATTTTAGAAAGTTCTCTGACCTGAATATTTATACAGGTCTTGTTTCTATGATACTGGAAACCCAACAGTCCAAACAGGGTAATGGCACTAATTCTACAGCTGGAGTTGGCGTAACATTATTATTTATCATTTATTATTTTACTGTATTCTAGGTATACCTAGTAAACACAAGAAATGTCTCATACTAGATAACATTTTATAAATGACGTATTATAATGTTAATTAATAAGTTTGAAGGTTTTTTATTATTACTATTGCATATTTATTTCTGCCTTTGTGTTATTCAGCTGTGGAAGATCTTGGCTCCCAGGTCTTGCTGACATGGTTTTCTCCCTTGTCATATCCATATCTCTCATTATCTTTTTCATGATTTCTGTTGCTTTTGGGTCTTTTCTGTCTGCTTCCAAATTATTTCTGTAAACTTCCATCTCAGAAATCTGCACTCTTATTGTATTATTTAATGTAAGAATCTCTGCCAAAGACATCTTCTCTTTGATATTGTTGATCACCCAACTAAGAAATCTCATTGTTCTTCACCAGTTCTCTACAGAACAGCTTCAAGCCACTATTGATAAAAAATTAACAGAGATCATGGGCTGATATTTTTGCAATCAAATTCATGCAAAGTTTCTGTTTTATTCCAAGGAAAACCAATGTGCTTTTGAATTCATGGATTTTCTGAAATTATGTGGTTTGAAATAAATAATAGAAAATGACCACTAAAACGGCACAAAAACAGAAACTGTGGTTTTGCAGTACCTTTGTTATAACATCTGTTTAGATAGCCAAGATGACCATGTCCTCACTCTGCCGTGTAAAACACTGAGTAACTGACAATTATATCCCCCCTATAAAAGGGCATTAAAATAAATAATATTTGAAATCTTAGAGCCCACTTGAAAATCAGTTTTGCCTTCTCTATTTCCCTTAGCTTAAATAATATAATGAAACCCAATTCTCATTTACAAGAACGAGTGAGGAAAGAGATCCCCAGTTTCCTGCAGCGACTGAACCCTTCAAAACTGTTACCCTCAGGCCTGATTCTTGCTTTTCTCTCTCTAAAGTAAAACAAAGATAGTAAATACCCTAGAAAAAAAAGACTACTTCCTCATTCAAAAAATACGAAAAATACATAAAATTACTGATTTACTTGGGTGATTGGTAAGTACTATAACTAGGCAGTATTATACCATAGACACGTCAAAGCTTGCTGTTAGTTATTCTCAGCTGTCCTTCTTAGTATCACTGGGTTTTTACAAGATAAAATAATATGATGAACTCTTCCTAAAGTGAGCAGTTTCAAAAATCAAAATAAGAATTCCAGTTAGTTTTCAAAAATTACTAGACATGTTCCTTTTCAATCTGTATGAGTGAAAATGATACCTTGAAAATAGTGACCCTACTCCTTCTGTTGTTTCCATCATTTGTAAATTGGGTACATTAGCTCCCCCTCAGGAATAAGGATTATGGGCTCTTTTGGAAATACCAAGTACTAAATATCAATCTTACTGAGAGGACTAATGCTTGTCACATTACTTCAAAAGAATAAAAGAGCACACCAATTCATTTTCTTCTCAGGAAAGACAGGTGCTACTTTAAAAAGAAGAAAAGAGAAAAGCAGCAGCAGATAACAAGCAGAACTCTGATGGCCAGCATAGGTTTTTTCTCCATATTTTTCACACTCTTCCATTCATTTCCTCACCACCCTCAACCTAATGCTACCCACCGGAAGCACAGATGTTCAGATGTTGTGGATTACAAGGAGGAACCTTCTTCACACACACAAAAAAAACCCCAAAACCAAAACCAAAAGAAAAAAACAACAACTAATGCAATCAACTATTGTGTCTCTGGAGAAATTATATGCATGCAAGACCACTCAGTGGCTGAGGCTTTAAGGGAACCATGACTTGCCTTAACCACAAAGCAGTTTTTTCCATTCAAATACAATAGCATGTAAACACATAATGCACTGTTGGAGGAAGCTCCAAAGAAAACTGTGCTTGGGACCACAGAATGTGCAATGTTCCTCAACAATCAAAAATAGGTACAAGGAAAATCTTTGAGTTTACTCTATGCTAGGGATACTTTAAGGAAAGAAATCTCTCTTGCTGAAGTTAGAGGTTTACAAAAAACACAGAAGGCAGTCAAGAGTCCTGATGCTACTGATTATCAAAAGAATGAGAGGGTTTGGGTTTTTTTTTAAGCACAAACATAAATCATAACCTTTTTTCTTAGTTACAGAAGGAAAAAAATAATGGGAGGAGGATGATAAGCAGGAGTTACAGCTGATGTATACTCACACTTATTCATTTATCTTTCAAACTTAACTCTGTCACACTGCAAGTTGGGCACATCATGCCTAGGGTGGGCCAGATGGCTTTTCTATTGAATTGCATATGTGGTAAGGTGAAAAATAGCTATGTGCTGAAATGATGTTGAAGGAAAAGCACTGAATTCTACATTAGATGCAATCACAAAACACCCTAATAATCAATATAAAAGAAAAGGAATTTATTACTTTGATTCCAAATAGAATAAAAAGAAGTCAGAAAAGAGGCAAAGGCATTTTGAGGTCAACATGAGAACAATCTACGCAATAGAATGAAAATAAACTTGATATGCAGCTCTTGGGGTTCTAAACATGAATGCGATGGTCATACTGGGACACGCTCCCCACACATCTTTTTTTTTTTTTTTTCTCTAGTCTATAAAGTGTTTGGGCTTGCCAGCACCTTCTTGTAGTTCTACAGGATCAAATGCATGATGATTTCAGGAGCTAGTGTATATTGGAAATGCCAGAAGGATAACTATGCTCAGTATTTTGGCTTTTTTGCTTTTTGAATTCATCTGGAAAAGGAGCAATCAAGACTTTTTTGAGTGAGCAATTAATTTCCATGTGTATGTGGCATACTCTGTGCATGATATACATGACCTGTTCCAGGCCTCCATAGGAAACTGCTGGCCTGGTGCTTCTGAAAGCTAAACTATAAGGCATCCCAGCTGTGGGCAAAAAAACAGCTTTGGCACTTAACAAAAGGGTTTCTTCTGATGGAAAATTTATTAGTCTTTTCTGTTAAGCACAAATAAAGTTATGAGGAGCAATGAACAAAATATTAATTAGAAAATGCTGCATTGATACAACACATTCAGAGGAAATATTATTCAACAGTAGCAATCTCTTCATCTGGTTATGAAAAAAATCAATTTGTTATTAATATGAAACAGAGAAGGAAACTAATGTCATTAATATAAAAAAAAAAAATCAAGCAGATGACACATTGGTCAAATCCTGAAAAGTGAGGGAAAATTGGCTGTAATTTCCTCCCATGTGCCCCAAAGTCATTAAGAACTAATGATAAAATTCTGCCCCAGCTTTGGCACTGGAGTTGTGGAGGTGAATTACTAGCGTAACCCTCAGCTGAATTGTGCTCTATGCTGCAAGCTTCTCCTTCATTAAAATGGGAAAGCTTCAAAACTGCAGCCTACAGGATAAGCCTCTGTCAGGATTGACACCATTGAAAGCTGGTTCCTGCATGCAGAAAAGGAGTAGAAAGCCTAGAGACCTTGGTTTTTTCCTTTCCCATGAGCAGAACACAGGCATCTGAAACAAGCCCAGCTCTTCTCTGGATGAGAGGTACTTGTGCAACGAACAGTTCCTGCAATGAACAGTTCCTCCAAAGCCTTCGATACCAAATACCAAAACTCTTTTGGGGAACTTGGAATGGAACAGTCATAGATGGTTTTATACCTTAGACAGGTACCATATTTTTGCAACAGGACCTCATGGGGTCAATTTAACCATCATAACAGAGGGTCCATGGAGTTCTCTTAATGACCCTAAATGCCATCTATAGGTAAAAAACAAGCTTTTCTCTTTCTTTAATGAACCCAATCAGTAGAATTCAATGCATATCAGAGCATTAAGTTCAGCCTACATATTCATCTTTTGCAGAATCAGGTCTGTAACCTTTAAAACCTCAGTAAGAAAATACAGCAAGCAATTCTTTATTACAACATGTAGGGGGCTAGAGAGTAATTTACAAAGATTTAATTAAAAAAATCCTAACACAGATTAATGTGTAGAATTTGCATACGGTCTGTTTAAATAAGTAGAATGAACAAAACTTGGCAATGGCAATGAAAATGTAAATCAGTTATTGTATATTCTGGACACATAAAGATATATTCTTTGACACTTACAAGAAGTTAGAGAAGAAAGTTAAGAACCTCAAAGTGGCAAACGGTTGAAGTGACAGCTTATGAAAGTCAAAACAAAGCCTTGCAGAAACATTGCAGAAAGAGCTGGAGGGGAAAACGGCACACTTCTAGTATCACTCTTAAAACAGCTTAAATTAGTGATGCACAGTCATTGCTGTTTTAAGAGTGACATTACGTTGTCTGCAAAATAAATTAGTAAATTCCAAGGCAGATTAAGTGGAAGAAGTTGCATCTTAAATACAATATATACATCTGGAGTAACGTAATTCTAGATGGTATGCTACAGAATGGAATGAAATGGAATGGAATAGAATGCTTGAAAGATCTTCAAGAAAGATATCAAGGATGAAAGCCAAAGGAGAAAAAGAGCTATCTAACTGAAAGGCAAAAGATGTTTGTGAAGACACAACAATTCAGTACTTCTTTCCAAGAAGACAACCTCATGAGAAGCAGTGTACTAGTAAATGTCACTTGGTGCATTGGTAGGGAGTGCTGAGTGCTCTCTATGTGTCTGCAAAGTTTATTCAGAGGGAACCAAATCCATTTTTTCACCCTGCAACCAAATGAATGTCTATGGTATAAATGTCCTCCTTTAAATAGTCTGAATGTACAGATGACTTTTGCAACCAATGTACAAAATTAAAGTAATAGTACCTTCCTCACTCTTTCAGGACTCCAAATATTAAATCCTAAAGGAAAAAGATACTTTACAGGGTTTTACATAAGATGTGAACATCCTTGACAAAGTGAGGTAGCCAAATAACTCTCAGAAAGGTTAAAGGCACAAAAGATCTCTGAAAGTTTTACCCCAGGGCTGAAGCGAGTTTGTATCCTATATGAACGTGGCCAATGGGTGTGTTTAGCAGAGGAGACACGCAGCTTGGTTTCAGTGGGAAAAGGCTATGGGATGGTGATATCAGCAGTGGGCTGCTTCCCCAGTTTGGAAGACTCGTTTATGCCTGGCTGTGCCTTGGGCATGGATCCACATGTTCTAGGTCTGAAAATGACCAACCTTTCCACCACACAAGTGCCACCTCCACTCCCCTTTCTTTCAAAGCCTGTCTTATTTCCATGGTGCTCTGTTGGCACCATCCATCCCAACCTACGGCTCTGGTTACACTTTGGCTTTCCTCCAGGCTGCGGCTGCCCAAATCACCCCCATCACACCCCCTGGGTTGGTGTCGAGCCACATCAAGTCCCTGGTCCTCGTCGCTGCGGCCCTCATGAACTAATGTTAGTCTTGGTGCAGAGCGGGGACAGCTAAGAGGGGTGGTCTCTGGGCTGCAGGGTTGGTTTCTGGCATGGCCTGAGAGAAGAAGAACAGCATCAGGTTTGTCCTTGGGAGCTGACTGGCAAAGGACATGTCAGGGACACCCAGCAGCTGTGCCCAGTGCATGGCCACCAAGGGCAGGGACAGCCCCCTGGGCTTCCTGGGCACAGGGACTGCCTCAGGGCCAGCACCCCAAAAGCCTTCCTCTGAAGGATGCTCGGCAGAGGGCTGGTGGGTGGGGCTGCACGTGGAGGGCCCTGTCACCCCCATGTCACAGGGTCACCACCTGGCAACACAGCAGTCACAATGCCCTGGGACAGGATAAAAGGGAGCAGCATCCCGTGGCTGCTGCCAGTGCTGGCCTGGGGGCAGCCTGAAGACATCTGAGAGGAAGTCCTTGCAGAGCCGGTGGAATTACTTCAACAGGGCTGACGGAGGAAGACTGGAGGCTGGACAAGGCTGCTGGAGGTTCTCCACTGCAAGACCAGCTCCTGGCGGGACCACCTTCAAAGCTCATCTAAGCCATGGAAATCCTTCTCAGCTGGATAGATATGAATGGACCAAGGGAATGACTTCTAGAAAAGCACTACAGAGCTTGCCATCCCCATCCCTTGCAGAGACAGTGGCAGGAGCCGTCAGAAATGGGATGCACAGATGTTGACAGGAGTGCCAGCACCTTGGAGTGCCCACTGCTGCCCTGCCAGGCATGGGTAGGATTCTTGCCCCCAAGGTTGATCAGGCCAGGGGCATTTGGCCACTCTCAGAAGCCCCTGGGATGGCTCAAGGTGGAGGGAGAATAGGCTTGGGCATCTCCTGGAAGGTATGACCAGCCTGTGGGATGAGAAGGCAGGTCTCGCTCACATGCTCAGGGAACAGCTGATCGCCAGCACTGGGGTCAGGAAGGAATTTTCCCCCAGGGCAGATTGGCACTGGTCCCTGGGGTTTTTTTGCTTTCCTCTGCAGCATGGAGCATGACTGCTTGTCAGGGCTCCTCTGGTCCCTTTCAGCTGGGTCACTGCCTGCTGCTCGTGCACCCACAGAGATGGCCTTTCATGCCCTGCAGCTGGGGAAAGGAAGGCTTTTTTCCCCCATGGTCAGCTAGACAGTGTCACTGGGGGTTTTTTGCCTTCCTCTGCAGCATTCAGCACGCTCCCTTGCCGGGGCTCCTTTGGGCCACTAGGGCGAGTTGCCTGATGCTCAAGCTCCACAACAGTGGCCCTCGTGCCCCACATCTGGGGGGAGGAAACTTTCCAGACTCCCAGGGCGGGCCCCCAGGGTGGCCCGTGGGGATTGCTTCTTGTCCTCTGTAGCACTAAGCACAGCCCCTTGTCAGGGCTCCTCTGGGCCCTTTTTGCCTGGTTCTTGCCTGTTGCTCTTGCACCTCCAAAGCACGACTCGTGCCCTGGCTCGTTCTGGCTCTCTTGCCCATTGCAAGTTTGGAGCAGAAGAGAGCTCTGCTCTTCCCTTGGCTCCATTTCCTAAGGGTTCTTGCTTGCACAAAACAGGCTGTACTTGGAAGGGCTCCAGGCTTGCTGCACCACCAGGAGCCGCCACTTTTGAGATCTCCCTGCATGCAGTACAAGCACTGGGCAGCACGAGAGCACTTTTCATGCATCACTGGCCAAGAGGGACAGCAGAGCAAGTTTTGGACAGCAAAAAGTGTGCTTGTCATTGCTACGTGCCATACCTTGGAAAATACCCCATGGTACCACACACCTCTTCCTCTTCTGCTTCTTCTTCTTTCTTCTGTGTGTGCTCAGTTCTGACCCTCCTTGTTCAAGTTCTTGCTCTTCAGGAGGCATGGACTGCTTCGCCTGTATTCCTGCACCTGCTTTCTGTGGCCCTGTGCCTTTCCTTTGCCAGACTGCAAGGATGTGTTTTCAAGCTAAACTGAAGAACGCATCAGCCTGCTCCTGGCTACGCATGCGCATTGTGTTCATGCTTGTGACCACTGGCTCTGAAAAGGATTGACAGAACTTGAAGAAAATCCTGTTTCCACCTGTAACTTCCATGATTTGTGTCCCTGAAAGTGTTTTTGGAGCTGAAAAACCCCTGGCGTTTCAAGCAAAGGAGTTCCATCTTTGTTCGACTCAAGATGAGCACAGACAATAGAATGGAATGGAATGGGATAGAATGGAATGGAATGGGATAGAATAGAATAGAATAGAATAGAATAGAATAGAATAGAATAGAATAGAATAGAATAGAATAGAATAGAATAGAATAGAATAGAATAGAATAGAATAGAATAGAATAGAATAGAATATCTATGCTACATTATGCCTAGGTTTCTTGATACAGTCCCCTCACAGCCTCCTCCTGGAGAAATTAATGCGTTATGGCCTAGACAAGTGGTCTGTGCAGTGGGTGGGGAACTGGCTGACAGGCCGCACCCAAAGGGTGGTGATAAATAGCTCCTTTTCCAAGTGGCAACCTGTCACTAGTGGAGTCCCCCAGGGATCGATATTGGGCCCAATGTTATTCAACATCTTTATAAGTGATCTGGAGAATGGCATCAATGTAGCCTGATGAATTTTGCAGATGACACCAAACTGGGTGGGGAAGTAGACACTCCAGAAGGGAGAGCTGCTCTGCAGGAAGATCTGAATAGGCTGGAATAGTGGGCCAGCAAGAACCTTATGAAGTTCAACAAGGAGAAGTGTAAGGTCATGCACCTGGGAAAACATAATCCGGGAATGCAGCACAGACTGGGATCCACCCGGCTGGAGAGCAGCTCTGTGGAAAGGGAGCTGGGGATCCTGGTGGACAGGAAGCTCAACATGAGTGAACAGTGTGCTGCTGCAGCCAAGAAGGCCAACAGGATGCTGGGTTGCATCAAAAAGGGCATCACCAGCAGAGATAAAGAAGTCATTATCCTGCTCTACTCAGCGCTTGTCAGGCAACACATGGAGAACTGTGTACAGTTCTGGTCCCCTCCATACAAAAAGGATGTAGACAGGCTGGAAGGCATCTGGAGAAGGGCCACCAAGAGGATCAGAGGATTGGGAAGCCTGCCATATGAGGCTAGGCTGGGAGAACTGGGTTTGTTCAGCCTTGAGAAGAGGAGGCTTAGAGGGGATCTCATCACCATGTACCAGTACTTTAAGGGGTAGCTACAAAGAAGATGGAGACTCCCTTTTTACACGGAGTCACGTGGAGAGGACAAGGGGGGATGGACACAAGTTGCTCTTGGGGAGATTCAGATTGGAAACGAGGAAATTTTTTCACAGTGAGGACAGTGAACTATTAGAATAATCTCCCCAGGGAAGTGGTTGACTTGAACACATTGGACACCTTCAAGAGTCGTCTGGACAGGGTGCTGGGCCATCTTGTCTAGACTGTGCTCTTCCCAGAAAGGTTGGACTAGATGATCCCTGAGGTCCCTTCCAACCTGTGATTCTGTGATTCTGTGAAGGTGAGCACAGGCAATTGAGAGGAGAGGAGAGAGGAGAGGAGAGGAGAGGAGAGGAGAGGAGAGGAGAGGAGAGGAGAGGAGAGGAGAGGAGAGGAGAGGAGAGGAGAGGAGAGGAGAGGAGAGGAGAGGAGAGGAGAGGAGAGGAGAGGAGAGGAGAGGAGAGGAGAGGAGAGGAGAGGAGAGGAGAGGAGAGGAGGGAAGGGAAGGGAAGGGAAGGGAAGGGAAGGGAAGGGAAGGGAAGGGAAGGGAAGGGAAGGGAAGGGAAGGGAAGGGAAGGGAAGGGAAGGGAAGGGAAGGGAAGGGAAGGGAAGGGAAGGGAAGGGAAGGGAAGGGAAGGGAAGGGAAGGGAAGGGAAGGGAAGGGAAGGGAAGGGAAGGGAAGGGAAGGGAAGGGAAGGGAAGGGAAGGGAAGGGAAGGGAAGGGAAGGGAGAGAAGAATCGTTTGGCTGGAATGGACCTACAATGACCCTCTAGTCCAACTGCTGGACCACTTCAGGGCTGACCAAAAGTTAAAGCATGGCACTCGGGGCATTTTCCAATGCCTCTAAAACACTGTCAGGCATGGGACATTGACCACCTCTCTCCAGGAAGCCTCTTCCAGGGTTTGACCACCGCCTTGGAAGAGAAATGTTTCCTCATGCCAGGTCTGAACCTCAACGGACGGACACCGCTTTAAGCCATTAACAACCAGAACAGCCAGTGTGGCTGTCTGAAATCACCTCCCTTGTCATCCGTGTGCCTTAACATAGCTTCTAGGAGGATCTGTTCCATCATATTCTCAGGCACAAAGGTTTGTGATCCCATGTTGACTTGGCATGCTGATTGCATTGTCCAGGATGATCATCTTCTTAATTCTTCCAGGTACTGAGGTTCCAGACTAACATGTCTATAGTTTCCTGGGTCTTCCCTATAGCCCTTCATGTAAACTGGAAGTTGACTAGCTTCCAGTCAGCTCCCAAGATCTCTGGCAGGTGATTTAGAGGGGTCCTGCTATGACATCTCCCAGTTCCTTCAGCACCCTGGGATGAATCCCACCAGGCTCATGGACTTAGGAATATTTAACTGATATAACTGGTGCCTTACAGGTTCAGCATCCATAAATGAAAAGTCACTGT
This sequence comes from Phalacrocorax carbo, assembly GCF_963921805.1. Taxonomy (NCBI): domain Eukaryota; kingdom Metazoa; phylum Chordata; class Aves; order Suliformes; family Phalacrocoracidae; genus Phalacrocorax; species Phalacrocorax carbo. Next base: position 108,757,875 of record NC_087514.1, read on the forward strand.
TCCCACAGTTGTGGTCCTCCAGCTCAAGGGACCAAGCAGCCCAAGGTCTGTCAGTATTATTAAAGACTGAGGGGAAAAAAAAGCACTGAATGCCTCTGCTTTTTCTTAATTCCTATTTGTCAGGTGACTACCTTCAACAAATATCAGTCCAATATTTTCCTTGGACCTCCTCTTGCTGTTAACACCTTAAAAAAGCCTTTCTTCTTATCTGACACAACACTGGCCAGTTTCAACTCTGAGTTTTGGCCCTTTATGTCTTCTCCCAGCATATGTGAACCATGGCTCTGTAACCTTCCTGAGAAGCCTGACCTCACTTCCAGAGATCACACAATTTCTTTTTCCTCCTGTGGTCCAAGAGGACCTGTTCCCTGTTCAGCCAAGCTGGTCTTCTGCCCTGCTCGCTCGACTTCTGACACAACAGGATTGCCTGCTCCTGTCCTTTTAAAAGGTGATTCTTAAATACTGACCAGCACTTGTGGACCCCTCAGCCCTCAAAAGCAGATTCCCAGGGGACTCTGATAAGTAGCTCCCTGAGTAGCTTAAACTTTTCTCTCTTGAAATCCAGCATAGCAACTCTGCTGACCTTTTTTCTTATTACACCAAAAACTTTAAACTTGACCATCTTGTGACCACTGCAGCCAAGACAGCCACCTACCATTACATCTCCCATGAGTCCTTCTCTATTGACAAATAACAGGTTTAGGAGGGTATCTTTCCTAGCTGGCTCACTGAGTACTTGTGACAAGAAATTATCTTCCATAAACTTCAGGAATTATAGATCAGTTATTCATAGCAGTAGATTTATTTTTAATTCCATCCTATGCTTAAATTATTTATAATGACACATATTATTAATTTCAAAACTTATCAGGTGACACATAATGGAGTAGATCATCTGCACTCCCAAATTGTTTTTCCAATCTACAAAAATAAAAAGAGTCTTACCTGAACAATTCTATCTGCAGGTTCAGCAGCAAATAATTAATGCAGATTTGAATTTCACTACTGCTTTCGGTTGTTCTGCTTTCCACTGAATTTTCCATTCATCAGCTGTTGCTATAGATCCTTCCGATGAGAATTAAGACATATTACATATGAAGGGACTTCAAAAGCATTTGAATTTTTAAAGGTCTCATTCTATGTGGCCAAACAGAAGTTCACTCTTCATTGTCCTTGGTATGCCTCTATGGTTTTTTGTTCAAGATCCCCATGACAGTGTCAGGGTGTAAAGAGCGCGCTTGTTTAAAATCTTCCTGTAAAAATTACTTCTACTTTTCAAAATCTGCCAACCCTTAGAACCCTGTCCAGCTGAAAAGCAAACTATAGTGAACTAAAGTCTACTAGGTTTGTTTTCTCAGTTATCCTTTTGAGGGGCTCTTACCAGTAAACTATAGTCTAGTGTTCCTCAAACGAAATGCTGAAAGCTACTGCCCTATGGCTTCCTCAGAACAAAATATTCACTCAGGAGCTTGGGGACTAAGGTTGAGTTCTATTTTAGAGCAGGAATTTGGACTTGTATTTCTTCCTTCTGAGCAGCTTTTTCATGAACAGCCACGTGTTCTCTTTGGTTGAGTGAATATTTATCTATTTTCTGCAGAATGGAAGAGCAGAAGTGGGAGAGGAAATGATAGTTATGAATACTGTATAGCCCATGAGATGACTAAAGTATTCTTCTGGAAGTTGTGAGACTTCCATTACAATTGTCTTTCTGAATCAGTGAGAAAGTGGACATGAACTTGGGAAGGAGTTTGGTTTTGGCTATTAAACTGCAAAATTAATTACGGACACAACTTCAGTTCTAATCTTGAATGCATTCCCTAGTTAACAATTGTTACCTTCTGTGTGCCCTTTGAGTAATGTCTGCTGGTGAAATACGTTTCCCTTTTAACAGTCAATCTCATGTTGATCTTATTTTGAGCTGGTAGTTCTCTGGTCCTTCTGTGAGTGGAAAAGAAGCTGCTCCCAAAACAAGGTAAATGCCTAAATCCAGGCATAAATGCAGTGGGATGTGGGATAGAAGGAGAAATTTCATAGCTGAAGATCTAAACAGCCAGTCCATGGGAAGAGCTTACTATTCTTACTGTGCCTAAAAAGACAGAGAGTTTCAAAGTGGGGACTAACTAAAAGTATCTGTCTGGAGCAGAAGAAAGAGAGCAGCTCCCTACTGGCATGCTTCTCTTGGAGGAGAAACTGTCACAGAGGGGTCAGATCAACCCAGCAATGACCAGTTTCACAGACTGATTCTCTATTAGCTAGCTGTCCCTGCAATAGGTTCATGGAAAAAGTAAGCCAGCAAGAAAGGTCCTCTGCATAAGCAGTTACCATCCAGTAGCCAAACCTACATAATGAGGGCAAACTCCCTGACTCTTACCTCAGGAGAGCAAGGTTGGCTGCCAGTACAATCCATTTTTTTTTTCTTGCCCTGGTAGACCTGTTGTGAATGACCTTTATGTGTATGAGCAGTCCAAGACACCTGTAATTGTCAAGCTTACAGAGGACAGGTAATGTAAACTATTCAGAGGTAGTCACAGACTTTAGAGGTCGGGGTAAAGTGCTGATACTTTGTCCAATTTTGAGACTTTAGCTTTGTCACTGTGAATCTGTCCAGCGTTCTCTATAAAAGGCACTGAGCTAGTAGAGAGCTGTGAAACGAGCTCTGCATTCCTTTGCAGCCATGCATACTAGCACTAACAAGTCAGTTCTGTGATGCCATGGCTAGCTCATTTGGCCATGTCAGTTCTCTGTTACAAGGTACTATATAGATGAACCTTAGATATGTAACTAAAGATTGAGGTTAATAATTGCTTAAATGTGTCTTTTCCAGGAAAGAATATTATTGAGATATATATTTTATATTATTATAAATAACAAAACCATATATGATATCATATATAATATATATTTATATCTCATATATTAAATACTTTTATATGCTTCTATGATAAGATCACCTGCCTAGTGGGTGAAGGGAAGGCAGTGGATGTAGTTTTTCTGAATTTTAGTAAGGCTTTTGGTACTATCCCTCCCAGCATCCTTCTGGACAAGTTATCCAACTGTGAGATGAGCACAGGTACATGGTGCACTGGCTGAATGGCAGGGCTCAAAGGGTTGTAGTGAACAGGGATACCACTGGCTGGTGACCAGTTACCAGCAGTGCTCCTCAGGGCTCAGTTCTAGGGCCAGTTCTGTTTAATCTTTTTATCAATGAATTGGATGCAGGAGTTGAATGCACCCTTAGGAAGTTTGCTGATGATACTAAAGTGGGAGGTGATGTTGACTCTTTTGAAGGACGAGAGACCTTGCAAAGGGGTCTTGATAGATGGGAGTAATGGGCAATCATCAGTGGAATGAAACTCACTATGAACAAATGCCAGATTCTGCACCTGTGAAAAAGTAAGGCTGGGCACAAGACTAAAATGGGAGAGGAGTGGCTGGAGAGAAGCCCTGCAGAAAAGGTCTGGGGATGCTGGCTGACAGGAGGCTCAACATGAGACAGCAGTGTGCCCTGGCAGCCAAGAGGGCAAACCACATCCTGGGGTGAATCAAACACACCATATCCAGCTGGTCAAAAGGGGTGATTATCCTATGGTATTCAGTACTGGTGCAGCCTCATCTTGACTATTATGAGCAATTCTGGGCCCCACCATTTCAAAACAACGTTAAGAGATTTGAATGCATGCCAAGAAGGGCAACAAAACTGGTGAAGGGGCTGGAAGGCATCTCCTCTGAGAAGTGGCTGAGGGAGGACTCTGAGTTACTCTAGCTTGGTGAGAAGGAGGCTGAGGGGTGACCTCACTGCTCTCTACAGCTTCCTGAGGATGGGAAGTGGAGAGGCAGGTGCTGGTCTCATCTCCCTGGGATCCAGTGCCTGCCAGAGCATGTGGGAATGGCTTAAAGCAGTGCCCGTCAGTTGAGGTTCAGACCTGGCATGAGGAAACATTTCTCTTCCAAGGCGGTGGTCAAACCCTGGAAGAGGCTTCCTGGAGAGAGGTGGTCAATGTCCCATGCCTGACAGTGTTTTAGAGGCATTGGAAAATGCCCCGAGTGCCATGCTTTAACTTTTGGTCAGCCCTGAAGTGGTCCAGCAGTTGGACTAGAGGGTCATTGTAGGTCCATTCCAGCCAAACGATTCTTCTCTCCCTTCCCTCCCCTCCCCTCCCCTCCCCTCCCCTCCCCTCCCCTCCCCTCCCCTCCCCTCCCCTCCCCTCCCCTCCCCTCCTCTCCCCTCCCCTCCTCTCCCCTCCTCTCCTCTCCTCTCCTCTCCTCTCCTCTCCTCTCCTCTCCTCTCCTCTCCTCTCCTCTCCTCTCCTCTCCTCTCCTCTCCTCTCCTCTCCTCTCCTCTCCTCTCCTCTCCTCTCCTCTCCTCTCCTCTCCTCTCCTCTCCTCTCCTCTCCTCTCCTCTCCTCTCCTCTCCTCTCCTCTCCTCTCCTCTCCTCTCCTCTCCTCTCCTCTCCTCTCCTCTCCTCTCCTCTCCTCTCCCCTCCCCTCCCCTCCCCTCCCCTCCCCTCCTCTCCCCTCCTCTCCTCTCCTCTCCTCTCCTCTCCTCTCCTCTCCTCTCCTCTCCTCTCCTCTCCTCTCCTCTCCTCTCCTCTCCTCTCCTCTCCTCTCCTCTCCTCTCCTCTCCTCTCCTCTCTCCTCTCCTCTCCTCTCTTCTCTCCTCTTCTCTCACTTCTCAATATATTTCAATATATATTGATACATATTTTGATTATTTTATTGTAGTCTTCTCCCTAACTCCTTCTTTCCCTAGCAGTACACACTGAGGAAATCTCTGATGACATTTCTCCCCAGCCCTGCACTAGCAGAAGGCATTGAATCGGCAGTTGTGTGCCATCCTAGGCGTTGGCCCTGTCACGTTGGGGGAAGGAGGCATGTACCTTCTGATGGGGCTGAGAGCTGTGGATCGTCTTGAGATCATTTCACCATCTGAACACATTTGCAAAAAGCAGGTGTGGAGTGCGGTTTCTGAAAGTCTTCTGTGTCCATCCAGTCTAGCTGGGCTTCTGCAGAGCGGCAAAATCCCATCCCTCTGAGCCTAGCAAGGTCACAGATCAGGCCCTCAGTCTGAAGCAGGACGTGCTCCTCAACTAAAGGGTTGCAAATCTTTTTGAGGAGACCAATACCTGTTCATTTCCCCATGGATATTGTTTTCTTCTCCTTGTAGTCATTTTTAGAAGTGCCTGAGTGAGGTGTTTTCCCCTGGAAAAACATGCGAAAACCCAAGAGCCTGAGAGCAACTGAGTACTCCCTCAGAGCAAACGTCCCTCTGGCCCCATACTCTTGTCTCCAAAGGGACCAAGCATAAACACCTAAAGGAGAGCGTATGAGCAGTTCAGGTGTCCCTGTGCCAGGGCCCTGGGGGTGCTCATAGGCCTCAGTGGCTGGGACCGGCCTCCCCTGGGACTGCCAGCCCCAGCACCTCCTGCCAGGGGCCCAGGGGACGTGTCTCAGCTCAGCCTGGGGCCTTCAGTCCCTGCCTGAGCCATGCTGTAGGTGTGCCCGTCTCTGCCCCTGCCTCCTGGATGGGCCTGGCCCCTCCACTGCAGAGACCTGCCCTCCCGGATGGAGCCCTCTGCCCTAGGTCAGAGCTTGTCATACAGAAACTGAGGCATAATGTAGCATAGCTATCCCATTCCATTCCATTCTAATCTACTTTATTCCGTTTTATTCCTTGCGCTCACCCTGAGACAAACAAAGATTAAATTAATTTGCTTGAAACGCCAGGGGTTTTTCAGCTCCAAAAACACTTTCAGGGACACAAATCATGGAAGTTACAGGTGGAAACAGGATTTTCTTCAAGTTCTGTCAATCCTTTTCAGAGCCAGTGGTCACAAGCATGAACACAATGCGCACGCGTAGCCAGGAGCAGGCTGATGCGTTTTTCAGTTTAGCTTGAAAACACATCCTTGCAGTCTGGCAAAGGAAAGGCACAGGGCCACAGAAAGCAGGTGCAGGAATACAGGTGAAGCAGTCCATGCCTCCTGAAGAGCAAGAACTTGAACAAGGAGGGTCAGGACTGACCACACACAGAAGAAAGAAACTAGAAGAAGAAAAAGAAGAAGCAGAGGTGTGTGGTACCATGGGGTATTTTCCAAGGTATGGCACATAGCAATGACAAGCACACTTTTTGCTGTCCAAAACTTGCTCTGCTGTCCTTCTTGGCCAGTGATGCATGAAAAGCGCTCTCGTGCTGCCAAGCGCTTGTACTGCATGCCGGCAGAGTGGAGATGGCACTGGTGTGGTGGGAAGTGATTTTCATACTTAGAATTTTTGGATCCCTTCCCAAAGCCAAGCCAGGGAAAGAGCAACTTGTGTCTTTCTTAAGTGTTCAAGCATTTGGAATAGGTGTTAATTGTAAGTGCATTGCAACTCCTCTTCCTCTCCCCTCTCCTCCCCTCCCCTCACCTCCTCTCACCTCACCTGTTTCTTATTAGGTTCATCTAGTTAGATATGTGGGATCTCAAAACTTCTGAACAGCTAACAATACCATTTGTCAACAATCTCTTAAAGCCATACTCAGAACAAGAATTTTGGATCAGAAAAACCAAGTGAAGAAAAAACTGAAATTCTCAAAACAGTGTTAGTCCACTTCCACGTTTCAACAGAATTTCATTTACTACACGTTAATATACAGAGTCTGTGTAATGGTAGATATGAGAGACAAGCTGGGCTTAAATTTAATGTGTCCGCAGGACAACAGCCTTAACTGTCATCCTCTCTCCCTACTGCTGCAGTGCAGGGTTAAAATTGGTTGCAAGCCCAAGTCTCAGTGTGAATAAAAGAAATTAAGAAATTCCTTTTAAATAAAATTGTTATAATTTGTTCCTTCAGTGGTTGCGAAACAGGTTATTAATACTTAAATTCACACCAGTGCAGGAATAACAGTTTAACTTCTGTTGTTTTTAAATAATGTGTTACCAATAACCAAACACAAAACTTAAGTTAATCAAAGGAAGACCCCATAAAGGATACATTGTTTAGCTCCCTTCTTAAATATTGCTAGTTTTGTTTTTAGCAAACTGATGTTGCAACACGTTCATAAATTTTAAACAGCTACTTCTGTTTATTGGAGCTATTTTCTATATTGGTAGCTACTTACATGTTCTTCAATATTGAGAAATGGTGCTAATATCCAAGATGCAAGTAAACCACAAGTCCAGAATTTTCCAGTCTCAGTAGGGGTTGGACAAGATGATCTCCAGAGGTCCCTTCCAACCCCTACTGTTCTGTGATTCTGTAATTTTCCAACTTCATTATTTTATTTAAGCTTCACTGTGTTTAAGGAGGAAGACTCCAGCTCCCTGAAACTTGTTGATATGAACAGTAGTTTCCCCTTTCATGAAGTTGAGAGCCCTCCTATCTTCTGGAGCAGCCAGAAGATGCAAAGCCTTCAAAAGTATAATGCAATTCCATTTGGTTTGGTTTTGTATAAATGGTAAATGAAAAAAATCTCATGATATATGAAGACAGTATATATATATATATAAAAGCAATGTATAACATACATGCATGAATGACGTAAAAGAAAGAAAGGAAGTTCAAGATTGCTTCTCCTTTAACATTTTGCTTTTTTGGCTCTGTGGAGACTGGGACATGTCCCAGAGAGCAATGAGGAGCATGGAACTTTGTGGAAGGTCTGAAAAGTCAATATTATCAGAAAGGAAAAAATGAGGGCATCAGTCATACGTGGAAGAGTGCAGTATTGTGTTAATCTCTTGTGACATCATTCATTGTACCACTTGTAAGTGGTACGTTAACTGCTGGAGAAGGGGATTCATCTGAGAGGGGATCAAAAGAAATAATATCTTAAACATGACTGAAAATGAAGAAGCATATCTGAGGACACTGATTAGTAGAAGTCCTATCACTTTACTGCCTGTTTCTGAACTGTACTTGGCTAAAGGTGTAGACCAAAACTTAACACCTGCCTGACTCCCAGATGGAGTTCACTCTTACTTTTTATTATTGTTGTGTTTTTTAGCTGGAGATACTGTCTCTCACATGGGAAGATAGAGTAGATTTAGTGCCTTTGTATATATAATAGAAGGTTCCCCACAGATCTCAGTCCTAGCCATGTATTTTAAAGGATATTGGACTAATGCCAGTGTTCCAGAGGTTGGTATTTAAGTGCTATCGTTTTGATTGCAAAGCATCTCTCTGTCATTGGCAGAGTCAGTCATGGTACAAATACCTCCCATGCATTTAAAAGGGTAGTATTTCTAAATCTCTACTAATTCCATCTATTCCATCTACAAGTGGAATATTTCTTGGTCACTTTGTACATTTAGTCATTAAATGGAGCTATAAAAATACAGGCTTATTCTTGGAACCTATTATGCCATTGTGCTTATCTGTGTACACGGAGGTGGGTGAGTACTGAGATAACATTTCCTGGTACATCAAAAGTATTTATCCTGTGTGTTCTTGTTCTACTGAGCGCATGTGGTATCTGTTTGAATAAGACTCTGGTAACATATCCAATGTGTAGATAGATTTGAGGTAACACGTGCCAGTTATGGAGATAAAGATCATCCAGAAGAAGTAATACGTACATCGGAGCACCTGTGAAGTGCTCACTTGTGTGGTAGCCACTGCAAGGGTGCAGGTTTCTTTTGCCCTCTGTACACACTATGCACCAGAATACAATAAGATCCTTTAAATAATGTATATACAAATGCCCTCCTACCCAGAAGTTCAGCCTTTCATTGTATATTTTTCTGCTTTTTGTCTAGAATTGGCTATATTATATGAAGGAACCATGGGCATGCAATGGAAACAGTAATGTTTGAATTTTATTCTAGTATGGATACTATCATTTTAAAGAAGTATTTGAATGTGACAGCAAAAAAGGAAAACATAAAAATACAGTTTGCATTTGGAAGTAGCATACTGAATTAGCTATTGTGCCTTTTTTATGTAGAACCAGGCAAGTCTTTATTGCTTAAGCCCATAGGAAAAAAGAGGCACCATCACAGTGGAACTACTATGCAAAAAAGTAATTGAAATTACTGTGCAAAAAATTGCCTTGTAATCCTGGAAAGTCACTTACTGGAAACTGGAAAGTTTGCCTTCACCATTTGTTGAGAGTCCATTTTGAAAGATGGGATACTTTATGTTAAAATCTTTCCCATGTAGTTCCCACTTAAAATAAAATACAAACCATGTCAGTCTTTAAAAGCAAACCCCCGCAAAAACCTTTAAAATATAGTGGTTAAATTCCATTTTAAATTACTTTTTGTCAGTGATGCCTTCCATTTCCAGATGGAAGACACAAAATTCTGTGGTGAATATGAACTAATTGATTGTGCCCAAAATGAAAATGTCCTTGATTTGAAAGTCATATGTGGCAGTCGCTCTGGTTTTAAAGCTGCCCTGGCATATAAGCAAGAAAGGACAATCAGTCAAATAAGCTGAGTGCAGCAGCTCCTCATTACATAGGACATTTTTCTTTTTGACATCCAAAGTTTGCTGTGCTCCAGAGTGGAAGTACATGATAACAGTACATAACATGATGTTTAAACCAAAAGTTTTAACACTTTCAAGTCACACTAGTTTACTTACCGTCTCCATGTATACCCCCGGGTGGTTTTTCGTTTGTTGGAAACTAGCGCATATTCAGAGGATAGTGATTGTTGTCTTCAAGGCATGTTTCTTTTCCGAAACTTTTCTTTTCAGCAACCTAAATGCTGACATGACTTGTTTACAGAATACTGGAAGAAGACACATGCACGATCTTACTGCCTTTCACAGAAGTGTACCATGTGAACATGGGATTTATTCTTGTGCTTTTCCAGAGCCAACTTCAGAAAGCACTTTTTGACAAACATTTTCCATAGGGCAAGAGCTGATGGACAGTATCATACAAATGACAAGAGATTGATTTAGCTTCTAGGGCAATCTAAGTAAATTGGTCAGAAAGAAACATTAAAAAAAAGTTAAATTCCGTATCATAGTCCAGAAAGTTTTAAAGTGATATGTAATACGGGAATGTGCCAGATGTGGTAATTTCCTATACAAAACAGAAGATGTGCCTTTAAAGAGTGACAAACCTGCACATATGCTGTCAGTACATACAGGTTTACAGCAGCAGCTCTAGAAAAAGCAGGTAGTCGTTTGTCTTCTGCTGACATTCATATAGGTTAATTGTTTTTTCCACAGTGAGAAGTATGTGTCATTTCAAGTACCTGAGACATTGCAGTGACTGTTAAATTTTTACATTGTTTTTAGTGAGTTTGGTGATAGTTGAGGTTCACTAAGTTGTTCAGTTCCCCTTTAGGAAAGACAAGGATTCTTTTCAAACTGGAAAATACATCTGAAAAAACCAGCATGATTGTCAGTTAGAAAGTATATTCCTACACACAGCTGGGTGATGTTCTGAAGTCCTCTATGTACAAATGGGTAAAAATGCATCTACCAAAAAAAAAAATCTTAAAATATGGCTTAAACCATTTTTGTGGAGATTTCACACAGGTGACCTAACGCAAATAATTGTCACTGATATAATGGAGAATGGAGAATTTTTCACAGAAGCGAGTGCTTTGTAGATGTAGTTCTGTGGATGAAGTAGGCAGTTCTTTGAAAGCATGACTTGTTCTTTCTTCCCTTAGAGGGCCTTGTAAATCATAATATATTTCACCCTACAGTTCCAGTCCCCTGATTGCTCTACCTCTGAAGCATGTTAATTTAAAAACGCAAAGCAAAACTGCAATAGAAGACTAACACATCAGCCAACTTCTCTGAACTCCTACACCTAGCCATTTTTGCTCCCATGAGACCCAAGTTCTGGATTAACCACTCTCTCTACAGCCAAATGGCCTTCCCGTAGGCCTACATGAATGTCAATGGGCTTTAGTGTTGTTCTGCACAATAGTAACAGGTTAGACAAAAAAAAAAAAAGTCTGAAGAACAGTACCGAAAATGCCAGAAATGCCACCTTTTCAAGTGTAAGGAAAGGAGAGACATGATGTTTATCTTGTTTGTTTCAGTACCTGGCTCACAGAATAGCTATTTGTGTCATGTACATTAAAACCCACAAAAAGTCACAAGAAAACACACAAAAATGATAATTCAACAAGGCTTAAATATAAGAAACAATATTTATTAGATCAAACACTCTTAAAGTAGACAAGTGAAATTAAAATTACATATTGAAATGAGGATAATTTCTCATGAGAGACAACCTACATAGAAAAATTTTGATCGTAGAAAACATCACTTTTCCCTGTTACTTTTTAGTATAGTCCTTTTTGCTTTTATGAAGAAATATATCAAAGTGCAGTAGTTATGATCCATTAAAATTTAAATGACAGTAGTTGGGCATCAGCATTAGATAATCAAAAGTAAGAAACTTATGCAAATGTAGTCATTTGTTCAGCCTTGACTTTGCCCTCTTTTACATGTGATTTTTCCTGGATTGTGGTTACAACTTAGTTGTTTTTTTAAGTGGCCACTGCTAAAATCTGTATGTAGGCAGATGGTAAGTCAGTCGTGAATCTGGTATCTGATCAAATTCACAACTCAAATTAATTTTTGTAGCCTGCTTGAAAATTTTTCAGTAAAAGGACCTTGTAGGAAGGAAAGGATGGCCCAGCAGAACTGACACTGATCTATAGCAGAGAGGAACCATTTTGTCATGTGCAGCTCATGTACTAAAAATGCAACTTTTATTCACCAAAAATATTAATTTGATCTCTTTCAAGATCAAATTTGGAGATTAGTTTTACACAGCACAAAGCAAATGATGTATTTTTTCAATTTTTGTCTTTGTAATTACTGTCATGATGAAATCTGACTCATTTTTATTTATAGAGGAGTAAAAGCTCTACAAATCTAAGCAGGTCTTTAGTTTAATTAGAAAATATTTCTGGGGTTTGCGTGTTTTTTTTGAGGGGGAAGGTCCATTCAGACAATGAAATGAAAAATCAGTATTGTGCACAGGTTTAGTTATAACTTGTGCTCGATAGAAAAAAAAGGACTCAACATATTGTTTTTTCCATACAGGGGCTCTCCTGTGCCCTCAAATAGAAAAATACTTTTCCCTTAGTAAAGTGTTATAAATACAGTGACAGACTGCAGCAGGAACAGAGAAACAAGTGGTCTGTCTGAGGGAAGACCAGGAGGAAAGAAACAGATTCCAGAATGAGATAAATTAATTCTCCCGATGGTCAAATAATTACAGAAAATTCGCTGTACAACTTCAGTATTGCACCATCATCTCACCTTTTTGTTTTCAGGTTTCCCACATTCAAGGGGACAACAAGCTGTTCTAATTCAGTAAAGACCATTATTAAGACCATTAAGGCCACCAGATGTACATACTTTAGTTACAGAAGCTTAAGCAATCCAGAAGGTGCTGACAAAAATGGGTGATTCCTTTCCACTACCCTCACTTGTCTGTTAGAAAAATCTTCTTGGCTAAGAATAGAGCTCAGAAGAAAGTGAAAGTGCTCTGAACTTAAAAGGGAAAGAGAGCAAAAAAAAGTCACAGCTGTAAATAAAACATGCCCAGCAATGAAAATGCATTGCCAATGTGCTGCTGAATAGAACACCCCGCCGCAAATCTTTATGCATCTTCATCTGTAAAGATCTTTTCTTCTTTTTTCCCTCCTCCTCCCCACCCCCATCCCCCCTTCACTATTTCTTCTAGAGGAGAATGACTTAGTGGCAGAGGTTCAGCAGGAGCAATTTCAAGGGTCCATTTTTAAGTACAAATGAATTGGCTGGGCTTGGAGTCTTAAGCTTAAAATTTTTTCTTTAGAAAGTATAGAAAGTTTTGGGTAGTTTTTTGATTATTTTTGATTGAAGAATAAATGCTAGTCTTTCAGGGATGACTGAGTCAAGCTTTGGATACCTTATTTAATGAGCAATTAGAGCTGGCAGGATAAGTGTGATATTTGTTTTACATGCTCATCTTATTTGGCTGTGCTCTATGCATCTTACAGACCTCCAGTATCTGAGCAGTAGTCAGTTCACAGTCTTAATTTATTTTCACAGCAACCTGTTTGATAAAAGAGGAAGTAAATTGCTAATAATATCCCTGTTTCATAAATGGGCACTTAGACACAGAGATTAAAGGTTTAAGGAGGTATTAAGGCTCTAAACCAGAGATGTGATGGAATTTTCAAAGCTTCCTGCACATAGATACAGACTTCTTAAAATTTGATGCTAAATATTTTTGCCAGAGATTTTGAGGCAGAATAGCAAACTTAATTCAAGGCCAGGTGGGATGGGGCTTTAAGCAACCTGGTCTAGTGGAAGGTGTCCCTGCCCATGGCAGGGGGTTGGAACTAGATGATCTTTAAGGTCCCTTCCAACCCAAAACATTCTGGGATTCTATGATTAATCAGATTCAACTTCAAGTTAATAACAAATGTGAAAATACAAAACTTGTCATTTTACTAGGTAACAGGCATTGGCTTAAAATTTTGTTAGGCTGCTGACCGTGTCAAAATATTGCTTTTAATGAAAAAGCAAGTGTGACAATAGTGGAAGAAGATTTTTGAAGATGTTCAGGAGAAGTTCTTAACAGAACACAGGTGTACCTGTAAGAAACTTACTATTCTGTCGTACCTCCTTGCAGGATAAGTCCTTTTGCTGTAAGCCAGAGGCTGCAAGGAAACTCTGACAGACCTTCTGCTCTGAAAATCACAGAGGGAAGAGGAGAGAAAAGCAGCACTGCTACTTTTGCTGGTCACTACAGGGAGAAATAACTAAATGGCTCTACCTTATGTATAGAGTAATAAAAAAGGTAAATAAATATGAAACAAAAATATCTTTAACTGCAAGGGGAAACATTCTGGGAAAGAGAGTTGATGCTAAATTTTTTGTTTTATTTTGTTTTCCTTGATGTATTAAGAGGATTCTGACACTGTTTTTCTTTATTTCAGCATTAATCCCTTTGGAAAATGTTGCTATGTGTCTACATAGGGCAACAGTGTTAGTTTGCAAGCATAAAATAATGAAATTTATTTAGGTGTGATCATCTTGAATGGAAGCTCCTATACAATTTTAAAATTGCTGAAAGGAACTCAGTAAATGTTGTCTTTGTGCTACAGAGACTTCTTCTTTTCAGCTGGAGAGGTATAATTTACAGAGTGAATATAACCCCGGGTTAAGATTGTTACTTCCTGATGCACTCTCTGGAGCATTTGACAAAAGCTTGGTGGTGTACACTTGACATCCTGATTGTATACATGAACCTGACTTTAAGAAACAAAAGAAAACAAAAATCTTTCTGGTCTGTGACATGATGTGAGCAGTGATTGCTAGAAATATTCTAAGGATAAGACCCTGCACAAAATGAAAAGGCTTATAGCACAAGATGGATGCGACAGCAATAGCTATTTCTGATCATTACTATAAAGATGAAGTCTTAATAGAATTTGGGTTTGCTTAAGGAACCCGAATGGTTACTCCTACAGCGTCAGAGAAAAATACATGGTAAGCATGATCAGATGCACTCTTTACTAAATAGGTTATGAATATTAGCTGTGCTACACAAAAGTGAACATTGCTGTCATTGAGTTTATGATTGGATGGGGAAGGAAAATAATGGGAACTTATTGGAAGGTTTTGCTTCAACCAGTGTAGACCAATTGCTAGTGTTTGGCAGATCCTCATGTTAAATGATGCTGGTCTGTAGGAACTCATTCACTGAATGGAACAGGGCTCTGTCAGCTTTGGTGTCTGATTAATTTCTAATTAACATGTACATCAGTTTTCAATAAGAATGCAATCACACAAAATTTATTCAAATAACGTAGCAATATAGAAGACTTTGTGTGTTTCAAATGCTTTTTTGTAGCCTGGAGTTACTATTTGGTAAGTTACAAAGATGCTGGTAAGGAGGAATATTAGCGAGTTTTAACTTTAAAATGTATCTTGGTGCCAATTTCTTAGGCGCATCAGTCAACACCAGATTAGGATAATTGCTGTCAATATTGGATTTGCTCTAATGTGGATGAGATCCAAACTTGCCTGACCCATAAAGTTAAGGCAGCAAATGGAAATGTTCTCTGCGGCTCTTCTGCCTTCAACTTTTTAAACACAAAGACCTTGATTTTCCTCTCATTTGTATCTTCTTTTTCCTTTCTCCTTTTCACTCATTAGCAGGTGATTTCCTCTTGCTAACAATATAAAATTAATGAAGTATGGCCCACCCTTACTGGCTAGAATGGCAATTATAAAGCATAGAAGTCCGAATGTCTATTAAGTGTAAGACTGCCCCGCTAATGACTACATTTTCCTAGGGTAATTCCTCTTCCAGAAGGCTTGGGGAAAAGGCAAGTTAACTGCTGGCTGTCAAATCTTATTTTATGATCTTATGCTTCAGGTCATATTACTTCTATGAATCTTTAACAACAGTTTGAGGCAAGTGTGTGCCACACAAAATGTGAACTACTGGTCAACCCACTGCAGTGATGTTATTGCTATTTCAGAGTCTCAGTTCTGCTGCTGCTCTATCCATTCATCAGCAGAAATATTATGTGGATTGGGCTGTGGATCCAGGTTAGTCATTAATTTTTCCTGACTCAGACAACAAGGGCTGCTGCATGCTGGGTCTTCTATATAGGACAACTTTGTATTGGGTAAAGGGTGCACTCTACTGTGTTACCCACCCACCTCTGTGCAACTCTGCATATTTTTCCATCAAGGTTCTTATGCAGTGATAAAATTCATTCTTTGTCCATGTAAAGCCCTCTGTTTGGTTAGTGAGATGTTTATTTGACTCTAGAAGTTTTGGCTGCAATTTAAAAATAAAGATTCTGCAGAAATTCTGCTAGAGTAAGAGATGGTACAGAATGCAGTGCTTTGCTGATCATAGTGCTAATCAAGCACGTGCAGGATAAAGAAATCACCCCTTTGTCTGTAATAAAAGCACCCTATTCAACAAATTCTGAATAGGTGATACATAATAATAAATCTTACATAGCGGAAGAGTAGATGTTTATGGAAGATAAACACTGGAACAGAGGGCAGGCAGGAGTATAACACAATTTTTATAAAGTTGCAGCTCTTTCAGGGTTTGACTATACTCCTCTGTATTTGTTTAGGTCCCCCAAATATGATACCTATTAATCACAAATATGGGCTCCAAGCGAACGTTTCCCTATAAAACCTGCTTTCTTCCATAAGTGCAAACTTGAAGTCACTACGCAGTGATAATATTTCACTGTATCAATACAATAAACATAACAAACAATGAGATGAATCATGCAAGGTACTTAAACTTGCACAGCACAATGGTGCTTTACCTAAATCCCTTGATTGAACTACTCACCTACTTGCAGTTACACATTGCCTCCAGATTCTGCAGGGCTGGAATGTTCAGTGTGATCTCTACATCACATGATCCAGAAACAGTGAACTAGTTATTAAAATACCAGAGGAGGAGTTTAAGACAATACATGTGTCATGTCTTCTACACTGTATATTCTCTAACCCCATACCGCACAAGGAGAAAGACAGGAAAATAAAGGAGGAAATAATGGGTGGTCATCAGTATCTTCTTTGAAGGTTTCATTTCATATGAAAATCTAAGACTGCTCAAATAAAATGCTTTCTTTACTATTCATACCACTTTGTACAGTTATGATCAATTTCAAATAAGAAATACTACCATAAATGGAATCTGTGGAAGAAACCAGTAGCATTTTCTTTTCTGGTCCAAAAGAATTCTTCCCTTAAATAGTTTTTAAAAAACACTCCCTTTCCCCCCAAATGATAATGGGTTTTTAAATCTATTGTTTTCTTTTGTTATGAACTATATTTCTATTGTACATCTGGATGTGACAGATGGACTCTTTTACTTGTTGGTTTTTAGTTGATTTTGGAGTCTTTACTGGTTTTTGCTAACAAAGTTAAAACTTGCATGTTCTGAAACAAAGGTGGATTAGGCAGACAATCTGTAAAGGTTTGTCTGTACTACTAAAGAAAAGAGAGTCCTAGAGCTCTCATTGCCTTCAGCACCAGTAGGCTCAGCACTCAGACTGACTGGCATTCACACAGCTAACAGCTGACTCCTAGAGTATATTAGTTTATTCACACTACGCTGGATTTGGGCAACTGTCCCCAAGTTAGACTTGTCAGCGTGTGTGTGCATGTGTGGGCAGGGGGAGAGGTTTGCAGTTTGAAGTGTCCTGAGTGGTTTTAGGATTGTGTTGCAGCTCACCACAGTGGTATTTTTTTACCATGAAATTGCAGGTATGTGTTGTACAAGGTCTGTAGAGACTTCTAGGGTATTGTTACAGGTCAGTGAAGAGCCAAAACTGGTGTATGTGCTTGTCCATATTACCTTTTAGTAGGGGTTTCTGGAGTATATATTCCCCAGGTTATGCCTTGCCTGGAGAGTACCTGTTGTTCTGGAGAGAGCTAGGGATGGTTGAAAACACAGCAGATAAGTAACTTAAATTATCAGGAACACAATAACTAAGTTCGTTCCATTTTTTTGGCAGTTCAGATGTACCCTGTGAGATAGTGAATGCAGACAGCCCATGGTAAGAGCAGAGATTATGGGAGATATGAGTTTAAATCCACAGAGTTAATGCTAAGTCAAATTTCACAAGAAATTGAAAGATGATACTTTTCCTAAGGACTCAGAGGGGACTTTGTAGAGTTTGCTGCAGCCAGGAAGCCACTGAAACATTGGTGTCTGGGAAGAGGTCTAAGGAAAGCAAGAAATACTGGGATAATGCAGGGGAAAGGAAGGAGGTGATGACACACTTCCCCCCACCCCCACCCCCACCCCTTTATCTCATTAAAACTTTTTTTTTTTTTCAATTAAAAAAGAATAATTGTTTCTGTTTATGGAGTAATAAAACTTAATTTGCAAGATGTAAAGCTGCGGTGGGTTGACCCCAGCTAAGTACCCACACAGGCACTGGCTCACTGTCCCCCACTCCACCCAGCGGGATGGAGAAGAGATTAGGAAGAGCAAAAGTGAGAAAACTCATGGGTCAAGGCAAAGACAGTTTAATAAGTGAAGGAAAGTTAAAAAACCCCAAAGCGATGCAAAGGCAATCACTCACCACATCACACAAGCAGATGGATACCCAGCCACTCACCAAGCAACAGCCACCTTGGAAGGCAGACACCCACCCCACCCCTCCACCCCCATTTTTTTCAATTGCTTAGGATGTTATCTGGTATGGAATATCTCTCTGGTCAGTTTGGGTTAGCTGTCCCAGCTGTGTCCCCTTCCCATTTCCTGCCCTCACCCAGCCTACTCACTGCAGTGGGGACACAGTGAGAAACAGAAAGCCTTGATGCTGTGCAAGCACTGCTCAGCAATAGCCAGAACAGTGGTATGTAATCAACACTGTTTTAGTCACAGGTCCAGAACATAGCACAATATGGGCTGCTGTGAGAAAAGTTAACTGTATCCCAGCCAGACCCAATATGAAAGCAATTTTGGTATATTTGGTATGCTCCTTCTAAGGAAAAGCTGCAGGTAGAACCACATCAGAATGATGACCAGTTTGGAGACTGGGATATATGATATTCAAAACCATGGTGACAGATGTTTTTGGCAAAATACTTAGGACTAGTCCTGATTGCATAGAATCATAGAATCATAGAATCATTAAGGTTGGAAAAGACCCCCAAGATCATAGAGTCCAACTGCTAAGCTATCACTGCCAAGTCCACCACTAAACCATATCCTCAAGCACCACATCTACCCCTCTTTTAAATACCTCCAGGGATGGAGACCCCACCACCTCCCTGGGCAGCCTGTTCCAATGCTTGACAACCCTTTCGGTGAAGAAATTTTTCCTAATATCCAACCTAAACTTCCCCTGGTGCAGCTTGAGGCCATTTCCTCTCATCCTATTGCTTGTTACTAGGAAGAAGAGACTGACCCCCACCTCTCTACGACCTCCTTTCAGGTAGTTGTAGAGAGCAATAAGGTCTCCCCTCAGCCTCCTCTTCTCCACGCTAAACAACCCCAGCTCCCTCAGCCTCTCCACATAAGACTTGTTCTCCAGATCCTTCACCAGCTTTGTTGCCCTTCTCTGGACACGCTCCAGCACCTCGATGTCCTTCTCATAGTGAGGGGCCCAAAACTGCACACAGTACTCAAAGTGCGGCCTCACCAGTGCTGAGTACAGGGGCACAATCACCTCCCTGCTCCTGATGGCCACACTGTTCCTGATACAAGCCAGGATGCCATTGGCCTCCTTGGCAACCTGGGCACACTGCTGGCTTATGTTCAGCTGGCTGTCAACCAACACCCCCAAGTCCTTTTCCTCCAGGCAGCTCTCCAGACACTCTTGCCCAAGCCTGTAGCGTTGCATGGGGTTGTTGTGACCCAAGTGCAGGACCCAGCACTTGGCCTTGTTAAACCTCATACTGTTGGCTCTGGCCCATTGATCCAGCCTGTCCAGGTCCCTCTGTAGGGCCTTCCTGCCCTCCAGCAGAGCAACACTTCCATCCAGCTTGCTGTCATCCGCAAACTTACTGAGGGAGCACTCAATCCCCTCATCCAGATCATCAATGAATCTATTGAACAGGACCAGCCCCAACACTGAGCCCTGGGGAACCCCACTTGTGACTGGCCGCCAACTGGATTTGACTCCATTCACTACTACTGTCTGGGCTTGGCCATCCAGCCAGTTTTTAACCCAGCGCAGAGTGCACTTGTCCAAGCCGTGAGTGGCCAGCTTCTCCAGGAGAATGCTGTGGGAGACAGTGTCAAAGGCCTTACTAAAGTCCGAGTAGACAACGTCCACAGCCTTCCCCTCATCCACTAAGCAGGTCACCTTATCATAGAAGAAGACCAGGTTAGTGAGGCAGGACCTCCCGTTCATAAACCCATGCTGGCTGAGCCCAATCCCCTGGGTGTCCCGCATGTGTTGTGTAATGGCATTCAAGATGATCTGATCCATGACCTTTCCCGGCACTGAGGTCAGGCTGACAGGCCTGTAGTTCCCTAGATCCTCCTTCCGACCCTTCTTGTAGAGGGGCATCACATTTGCTAGTTTCCAGTCATCTGGGACCTCCCTGCTTGACCAGGATTGCTGAGAAATGATGGAAAATGGCTTAGCGAGGTCCTCTGCCAGCTCTCTCAGTATCATTGGGTGGATCCCATCCGGCCCCATGACTTGTGAACATCCTTGTTGGTAAAGCCTGGCTCTGACAAGTGCCTTCAGACACACAAGTAATGACTAGTAGTAGCACTGTTCAGTATAAAAAGATGGTAAGTCTGAAATGGCAATACATATTTTCAATATTAAATCTCACTGCTAGTTTTATGCCTGAACACGGTTTGATAGAAATAATTGGCAGACTCATTTTTGCCTCAGTGGGAGCATGTTCAGATATTCTGTATGCAGTAATAAGAATGATGAAAATTATCAACAATTTGTTGTAACTGTATATAACTGTGAGGAACAAATAAATCAAACAGGCACTTAAAGAGTTTCCCTTTTTGTTTTTTTGTAAAAAAAAGCCATTGGGATACTGACAGGTATGAATCTATCATGCATTTGGTGCTGATCAATATTTTTGCCTGCAGCCTCATGCAGGAAACCTCCAAATCATGGAAACTATAAAAAATATCTCTACATAAAATATCCAGTTATTCTGTCACAAAGTATCAAGTTATTCTCAGCCAGGGTACAATACTGTGTAAACAAGAATTTGGTGGAAGTATCATACTCTGATTGAATTTTAATATTATGGATCCAGAGTAAAATTGCTGTCAGTACTGAAATTTGGTATATGAGGTTTTTCAAAGCTATTGGGACATCTAGACACACAGTGTCACTCAGAATTATGCAGAATAAGATAGCTAAGCTGCTTATTTAGCTTTGAAAAATTTAAATGTTTATCACAGAATCACAGAATCATGGAATGGTAGGGATTGGAAAGGACCTCTGGAGATCATCTCATCCAACCCCCCTGCTTCAGCAGGGACACCTACAGCAGCATGCACAGGACCATGTCCAGGTGGATTTTGAATATATCCAGAGAAGGAGACTCCACAACCTCTCTGGGCAGCCTGTGCCACTGCTCTGCCACCCTCAAGGTAGAGAATTTTTTTCCTTATATTCAGGTGGAAGTTCCTGTGTTCCAACTTGTGCCCACTGCTCCTTGTCCTGTCGTTGGGCACCACTGAAAAGAGTCTGGCCCCATCCTCTTGACACCCATCCCTTAGATACTCATAAGCATGGGTGAGATCCCCCCTGAGTCTTCTCTTCTCCAGGCTGAACAGACCCAGGTCTTTCAGCCTTTCCTCATAAGAGAGATGCTCCAGTGCCCTGATCATCTTTGTAGCTCTCGGCTGGACTTGCTCAAGTAGTTCCCTGTTGTTCTTGAACTAGGGGGCCCAAAACTGGCCACAGTACTCCAGATGTGGCCTCACTAGGGCAGAGTAGAGGGGGGGGATAATCTCACTTGACCTGCTGTCCACCAGTACTCCCAGGTCCTTCTCAGCAGAGCTACTTTCCAGCAGGTCAGCCCCCAGCCTGTGCTGGTGCATGGGGTTGTTCCTCCCCAGGAGTCGGACTTTAATTGAATTTATTAGATTACCAACCTTTCCAGGTCTCACTGAAAAGTAGCACAGCCTTCTGGCATATCAGCCACGCCTCTCAGTTTTGCATCATCAGCGAACTTGCTGGGGGTGCACTCTGTCCCTTTGTCCAGGTCATTGATGAATATATTGAACAGGTCTGGACCTAGCACAGACCCCTGGGGAACACCACTAGCTACAGGCTCCAACCAGACTCTGCACTGTTGATTACAACCCTGTGAGCTCTGCCATTCTGCCAGCTCTCAGTCCACCTCACTGTCCTCTCATCTAACTGACACTTCCTTAGGTTGTCTATGAGGATGTTATGGGAGACGGTGTCAAAAGCCTTGCTGAAGTCGAGGTAAACAACATCCACTGCTCTCCCTTCATCGATCCAGCCAGTCATGCTGTTGTAGAAGGCTATCAGGTTGGTCAAGCATGATCTCCCCTTAGTGAATCCGTGTTGACTACTTCTGATCACCTTCTTTTCCTCTACAAGCCTGGAAATTACTTCCAGGATGAACAGTTCCATCACCTTCCTGGGAATGGAGGTGAAGCTGACTGACCTATGGTTTTCTCAGGTCCTCCTTCTTGCCCTTTTAGAAGACTGGATGACATTGGCTACCCTTCAGTCCTCGGGCTCCTCTCCTGTCCTCCATGGCCTTTCTAAGATGACGGACAGTGGCTCAGCAAGAACATCCACCAGCTCCCTCAGAACTTGTGGATGCATCCCATCAGGGCCCATGGATTTCTGAGGATCCAGTTTGCCTAGGTGATCTCTGACTCAATCCTCCTCAACCAATCTGTAAAAAGCCCTTCTTTTTATAGATTTTCTCTCTCTTCTCTGGGGCCTGGGATACCCAAGGGCCAGCCTTAGCAGTGAAGAGTGAAGCAAAGAAGGCATTCAGTAACTCTGCCTTGCCTGCATTCTGCGTCACCAGAGCCCCTTCCTTGTTCAGCAGTGGGCCCACAGTTCCCCCAGTCTTTGTTCTACTACTTATGTATTTGAAGAAGCCCTTCTTGTTATCCTTGACATCCCTTGCCAGACTGAGTTCCAAGTGGGCCTTGGCCTTCCTCATTACATCTCTGCATACCCTGACAATGTTCCTATATTCCTCCCAAGCACCCAGTGCCTTTTTCCTTTGTTGTTTCAGAATATTTGTTTACTTGAGCAAGTTATATTAAGGGGAATGTATTTCTCTTGCTGATTGCTCTAGTTTCTCCTGCAGTGGGATGGTTCAAAGTAGTTACCAACTCAAACGCTGTTCTGGGTCCTCCCAGACAGGCAAGTCCACATACTTCTGTGCATGAAATTTAGATACTATGTTTTTCTTCACCTCAGTTCACCATGTTATGAGACTTTGATGCTGCATCTTAATAAGAAAATAAATGGAACTCTACTTTTTGCTGCTTTAGAATTAGCAGATGGAAAATATATCTAGTGTTCTCTATTTTAGTAGTGACTTGATAAATATGTTTTACTTACCCTCTTTTTTAGAAAGTATTAAAACTTACTGATGCAATACATTAAAGATCTTATAATTCAGTCCTTGCTTTGGGGAAATTTCTCTGGGATTCATAATATTTCTAGGAAGCTAAATGTATGGATATTTTGTGGCATGAAGAAAGAAAATGAGCTCTGAGGTTCCCTTGAGTCCAGTATCTTGTCAATAAATTCATACTGATTTGGATGTGCGTTGTGGTTTAACCGCAGCTGGCTGGAGGCAGGGCACCTGTAGTCCTGGTAATAGCATTCATTACTCACTTCTTGTAGATATGAGTCAGGAGTCCCTTCATTAAGATCAGAAGTAAGATCAGCCATTCTACTGTCTGGGCAACTGCCCACTGGAAAGTGGAGCAGCAGTGGAAGAACACCGTATTGTGATTGTTTTTCCTTGCAACTCATGTACCCCTGCCTTTAGGGACAAGGTGTATTTTCCATCCCTCTTCCTTATATCCTCTCCATGGTTGTGTAGGTAAAACCGCAAGGTGGCCCATGGTGTATACCCACTGTATCCTCTCTCTTGAGCAGAGGAACTGTCACTCCCTAATAGCTGAGATTCATACAGGTGGGGAGCTGGACATATCCTCTTTGAATCACTGGAACTCCCAGGATAGTTTCTAGGCTAGTATGTCTGCCAGTTTCTCCACAGCCAAGAGGCACGCCCATAGAGAGGAAGAGACACTTTCTTCATATTGCTGGAGTTGGCCAGCCAATTCATCCACCATTTGTCCCTCTCTGTCTTTCCAGGTCATTACTGCCAATGAGTTGGCTTATGATGATGGTGCTCTCCATACAAATTTCTGCCACTTGGATCATGTGCACTTGACTTCATCTGGATATTTGGGTAGCTACTTGTGTCCAGGTCGTCATAAATCACTGGGGTTGGAGTAGCCGCAGTGTTCTTAAATAGTTGTTTAACCCTAAACAAGACCTGACACACATTCAGGAGACATAGCAATAGGTCCATGCTTGTTTGGACATCCCAAGGATATTCAAAATTCTCAAGAGGTACTGTACTTAGCCTGGAGAAGAAGGGGAAGATGGAGGAAGGTGTCTCCCCCATAGGTTGGCTCTCCAATGAGAAAAAGTAAAAACTGTAATTATTAATAATTTCTGATAAATGGCTCCCAAAGGTGACAGCAGTGCTGAGTACAAATATGGGATTGATCTCATGACCGGTAATTTTACCATACTATAAACCAGTGTTACACAATGCAGCAAAGCGATAACCTTAATCCACTGCCCAGAGGTGATAAACGGCACATACTGATAAACAATATATATGGCAAGTAAGGTGTTACATAACACAACTCTGAGAACAAATACAACTCTGAGAGCAACTAAATCAACGTTGAGACCAGCAGTTACTAAACTAATATAATGAATGCTTACAACAAATTTGTTTTAACACATTCTGGTCAGATCTGTTGTTATTTCAACCCTTCATGCCATGTGTTGGGCGCCAAAAAGGACTGTTGTGGTTTAACTCCAGTTGGCATCTAAGCACCACACAGCCACTCACTTTCAACCCCTCCGCCCCCAGTGGGATAGGGGAGAGAATAAAAAAAAAAGAGTCAAACCCACGGGTTGAGATAAAAACAGTTTAATAGGACAGCAGAAGAAGAGGTAAAACCAGTTTAATAGGACAGCAGAAGAAGAGGTAATAATAATACTAATACTAATACTACTAATAATATACCAAACAGGTAAGGTACAGTGCAATTGCTCACTGCTCACTGATTGATGCCCAGCCTGTTCCTGAGCACCGAGCGCTGCCCTCCAGCCAACTCCCACCAGTTTATATATTGAGCATGATGTCGTATGGTATGGAATATCCCTTTGGTCAGTTGGGGTCAGCTGTCCTGGCTGTGTCCCCTTCCAGCTTCTTGTGCACCTGGCAGAACATGGGAAGCTGAAAAGTCCTTGACTAGTGTAATCACTACTTAGCAACAACTAAAACATCAGTGTGTTATCAACATTATTTGCACACTAAATCCAAAACACAGCACCGTACCAGCTACTAGGAAGAAAATTAACTCTATACCAGCAGAAACCAGGAAAATGTGTTTTGTGTGTTATGATTTAGTTGCTGAACTTATGATGTCTTTTGCAAAAAAATATTGAGAGTTTTGTGCTATGGGTGCAGAATACTGAACTTGATTAGCCACATTATTTTGTGTACCTATGATTTTATCCCTACAACAACTACTGTGAAGAGGCACTTTGAGAAGGAGGAAGCTCCATATTAATAATCATAACTGAACAGCAAAACTACTTTGTTAAGTGTGCAGAACTTGGTCAAATTTAGACTACATTTTTGGTGAGTTGCAGGGGTTTCTCACACAGTCAAATGCAAGCAAATACACAGTCTTTATCTCCTGTGTAATCATAAAGTGGGGTGGTCTATTTCTCAGGATCCATCCTTTAATGAATGCTTCTGTCTCCCTTAACCATGTAGGAGAGTGCTGTGCAAAAGGCCATGATATCTACGCCAGGAGCCCTGCATGTAGTAACACTTTAATGCAGCCTTAAAGCTTCATCATGGCTCGATTTTGGCAGTGCTGATTTGCTAGGAACTGGCTGTCCAAGGCATTGGTCTAGCATCTAGCCTGGTTATTGAGGCAGCTTCTATACCTCATCTATTCTTCCAAACTCTTTGCAGCTTTGGTCATATTGGTTTTGAAGTTTTTACCACTGTCATAACAGAAGAAATTACTCAATATTAATGACACTGAGTTTCTGAAGAGGGAGACAATAGCTTCAAAGAAGTACCAATGGAGCATGTGTATGCTTTTTGGCAGCATTCCCAGCACTATTTTTTAATACGTAGTATAATATTAGGTTTTGCACAGTTCCAGTTTAAAGCCTGGGTGGACCGACTTAGGTTGCATGCACAATGATTGAAGGTACCTGAGTTTAAGATTCAAACTTTAGTAGTCATTCTTTCTCTTGAAAGAGCTGAACCTTCTGGAATTCATAGCCTTTTAAAAATGTATGTTGGATGGGAGGAGAGAGGAGAGGGATGTTTGGTACGGTTTAGTTCTTTGTGAGACTTGTTATAGTGGAACAAATATAAAAGTGGAGCAAAAAGTATTTTCTCTACCTTCTTGCTTAGTATTGAGTAACTTTATCTTACCTGGAAGTAACAACTCTAAGTTGTTAGCAGTGGTTTAGACTAATAATCTGTTTCATTTTGGTGAAAGCCTGTAGATGCCAACTAACCTGAGCTGTTCAGATGACTGACCAAAACCTTTTATGTTGAAGGAAATTCTATGTATCCCAAACATACGTAGATCTACTTATAAAGAGTCAGTTTCATCAATGTTAATCAAGGGGGAAGGGAGAGGAGTATTTATAGCTTTAAAACTATGGATGTCAAGTTTTAATTCAGAGAACAGTTTTAATGCCAGTAAAATCAATATTTTATACAATGTACAATGATACTTAATGTGTATTTATCTACATGCATATTCAATGATAATGTGCACCTATGTATATGCGTGTATATATATCTGTGTGCATGTGTACACACACAACACACAAACTAAAAACTTGTTAATAAATTGCTGTTCCATTCTCTGAAGAGTATTGAAATGTGCAAATATTTTTCTTCTTGGCACATCAGACTGAGCCTGAGACTTAGCTTGTGTTCCCTGAAGAAACAGAGATATACTCCCCTATACAACCAGTAGACTGGTGGTTGTCAGAGTGTCCCCTTTATGAATTTTTATAAGGTTTTCTGCAGAGAAGTCACAGTTGGCTTTCTAGCAATCAGGAGGTTGTACTGAGATGAAAGTCCTGGAAGAAAGATTTGCCAGTATTGCACCAGGAGTGGTTTAGAATAAAGGTTGTAGATATCAGGCTCAGTCTGATATACCAAGAAGAAAAATATTTGCAAATTTCAATAACTCTTCATGGAACACAACAGCCATTTATTAACAAGTTTTTAGTTCTTGTAAAAATAAAGCTACATGTAGGGGTTATATTCTTGCTGCTTAACTTTAGGCATCTCGATTCAGTGATTCTGTTAGGAATTTTTTCTCTCTACCCCTGCTTTTTGAGTGTGGAGACACATTGAATCACAATGATCCTGAGAATCCAAGTTAGGCTTTGACAAACCAGCACTTCCCACGAACAGACCCCAGTACTGGAATATTCTCCAGGTTCCACCTGAGACAGCACTACCTATTGCTGTTCTGTCCTGCACAAGTAATGCAAAATAAACCAGTGGATCTATTTTCTTACATAAGGGGTCTATATCTTATATTTCCATAGAGTACCTCTCCTAGCAGACTGAGATGCCTTTAGTAGTGTTTGCACAAGATGCTGCTAAACTGTCTATGCTACTTTTTTATTGGGTAACATGCATTGCCACATTTTGTGGACTAGAGACAGCAATCCTTTGAAAAACTATGTGATAAAACCACATTCAGTTATGCTATGCCAACTTCTTCCTTTACTTGTGCCTTTGACAACTTTGTTTTCCTCTTCACCTCTTTGGACTGTAGACTTTTCAGGGCAGTGACTGTGGTTATTGCAGATACATGGTTCATGGGGCATGTTCTCAGTCCATAAGACTGGATAAACAGACTTCACCTGTGGATAAAAGGGACAATTTTTTTTCTCCATTTCGTAGGCATGTTGGACCTAACAACAAACTGGAATACTAATAGCCAGAATTTGAAAAGAGCTGAGCTAGTTCCTCAGGATACATCTGAAGTGCCTTTTCTTTACACCTCAGTGCAGAAAACTGTGTTCTGAAATATTTTCTACAAGGAAAAAGTAATTATTAAAGTTAAAATCAACCCAACTGAAGACACAACTTTTTGGAGAAAGGATTGTAAATATTTCGTGATTTCTTTTGGCTTTATATTTGTACAACACTTCTGTATTACAGATAATTGATTTGTCTCTATTATCTGTATAATGTAGGAAGAGATGTTTCATTAGAATTTATGTATTTCTAAAGAAATCGCCTGTAAAGCGAAAATGTCCATGGTAAGAAAACATTTTATTTGATTTTATAATATTAGAAGGAGTGTCTGTCAAATGGAGGAATCATTTTAAAAGCTTCAGGTAGAAACTTTTTTGGAAAATGAAAGGAGGAATGGGAAGTAATTTGGAACTGAAAAAGTTTATCCAGCCAGTGCTCTACATTCTGGTTCATCTTTAGATTTTTGCAATTTTTTCGGTTTGCTTTCGTCATTCAGTGTTATCTGTTGGGGTAGCTATAGAAACAGAGAAGAATGTTTTTGCCCCTGGTTAGCCATAAGAACTCATAATACTATATCATTCCAATAGCTGCATATATGTAGGCAATAAGTGTACAGTAGAACCCATTTTGTTATTAATCATTTGCTGGAGCCAACACACGGCTACAGCATGAGATATTCAGAGGCATAAAGTGCATAATATTTATTATAATAAATCAATCTGTACTAGATACCCCAAGGCATCCCAAATCGTTGGAGGAGACCCAAAAGGTTCTAAGTAAGACATCTTGGAAATCTACGGACAGATAAAAAATAAAAAGACAAAAGTTATTTGTGACAAATATGTGAGGCATATAAAGAGAGATGATTTATTACATTGTCAACCCATCATGCTGTGTATGTTCATGAAAGGAATCCTTTTTTCATTTGATTTTGAATCTATGATGGACTATGGCAAGGGAAAGCATATTTGAATTTCAGTGTCTAGCAAAATAAAACCAATCAGTCACAAAATCACAGAATCATGGAATGGTAGGGATTGGAAGGGACCTCTGGAGATCATCTCATCCAACCCCCCTGCTTCAGCAGGGACACCTACAGCAGCATGCACAGGACCATGTCCAGGTGGATTTTGAATATATCCAGAGAAAGAGACTCCACAACCTCTCTGGGCAGCCTGTGCCACTGCTCTGCCACCCTCAAGGTAGAGAATTTTTTTCCTTATATTCAGGTGGAAGTTCCTGTGTTCCAACTTGTGCCCACTGCTCCTTGTCCTGTCGTTGGGCACCACTGAAAAGAGTCTGGCCCCATCCTCTTGACACCCATCCCTTAGATACTCATAAGCATGGGTGAGATCCCCCCTGAGTCTTCTCTTCTCCAGGCTGAACAGACCCAGGTCTTTCAGCCTTTCCTCATAAGAGAGATGCTCCAGTCCCTGATCATCTTTGTAGCTCTCTGCTGGACTTGCTCAAGTAGTTCCCTGTTGTTCTTGAACTAGGGGGCCCAAAACTGGCCACAGTACTCCAGATGTGGCCTCACTAGGGCAGAGTAGAGGGGGAGGATAACCTCCCTCGACCAGCTGGCCACATTCCTTTTAATGCACCCCAGGATATTGTTGGCCTTCTTGGCCAAAAGAGCACATTGCTGGCTCATGGTCGACTTGCTGTGAATGTCCACCAGCACTCCCAGCAGAGCTACTTTCCAGCAGGTCAGCCCCCAGCCTGTGCTGGTGCATGGGGTTGTTCCTCCCCAGGTGCAGGACCTTGCACTTGCTCTTGTTGAATTTCATGAGGTTCCCCTTGGCCCAGCTCTCCAGCCTGTCCAGGTCTCGTTGGATGGCAGCACAGCCTTCTGGCGTATCAGTCTTTTGGTTTACTATATACAGAAATGTTGTGTAGCATACGCATTGGAATAAACAATTATGAGTAAAAGCAACACATAACAAGCAGCAGCATAAGATTACAAGTGTATTGTGTTTACATAGCTTAAGCTTGAGTCTTTTTCTTATCTTAGGTGGAAAGGGCAGAAACACACAAACTGGTTAATCTGGTTTTGTTGTTGTTTTTACTTAATACTCTTACACTCAAAAGCACACCTGGAAATGGTGTTAAAAGATGGTTTTTAAATCTATGAAGTCACTTATTCATAAGCCAGGAAATGCCAGAATTAATTAAGGTTTCCCGTGTCTCTTAATCTTTCTTCCTTGTTTGGGTTATTTATGAAATAGGCTTTTATGATATAGTTCAAAAGCCTATTTTCCTCCTATCTCTTCAGGTAGATCCTTACCTATCTCACTACCCTTTTCTTTCTTTCCACATGGACCTTCTGGACTGCGGCATTCCTGTCAAAATCTCCTCTCTAAATTGTCATCCCATCCATCTCATCTTATTTATCTCCTTCGTTCTCATATTTCCATTTTGTTCTTCTTTCCTCTTCCTTCCCATCACTCTTCCTGCACAATTTTCTCTGTGCAAGTGCTTCCTTCACACTGTTATCATTTTTGGAAGTATTTATTTCTTCCCCTCTCACACTGCTGCTGTGACCCAGTCTATGCCATTCTGATCTGATTACCAACCCCAGTGACTTGTTTTACTTTCTCTATTTTTCCCTCTGCCAAATAAATCCCAGGATCCCCTCTCTACTCTTCGATTCCCAGCCTTAGCCTCTCTTCCCCATGAATCTTAGTCTCTGTGTAATCTTTGTTCCAGTCTGTTTCCCTCTACTGATCCACCCATTATACTCTCTGAATTTGAATTAAAGCTGAGTGCTGGTACTCAACTCTGCTTTCAAAATCAGCCCTAGATTAAGTATCTGGTACAGGGCACAGCCAGCCTTTTTTTGTACACTGAGTTGGAAATACGTAATTTATCTGTGAAGGATGCTCTTGCATATTTATTATATCCTGATCAGACCTGAGAACATTGATAGAGTCAAGCATCTTCACTAATGATGGAATCAGTTTAGACTTCATCTACTAAAGCACAATAAAAATATATTCTGAACATGGACAAATCTCTTTTATTTTATTTCTCAAAGATCTAAAGTTACCCAAGTTTGTGCACACTTTCACAGGATGAGCCTGATGTACAAGCCATTTTTTCTGCCGAATTTTATCTCTGCTGTTAGGACAAGAGCGCTAAGTGTTTTCAGATACGTGACAAATGTCAGGCAAACGGGACAACTAGGGCACCAGCAGCTCTGCCTTTCATAGCATTTTTTTAGCATGACTTAATTTGGCAAATCTTCCTAGGTCTATATTCTAAGTAGGTCCAAATACAGAGATTTTAACTCACCAAGTTTTGCAAGATAGTTTATGATCCAGTACTAGGCTCTCTGCACCTTCATCCAGCTAGTATGAGTCCAGGCCAGGTCACGTTAATTGCCTCTCATGGTGTGCTGCCTTGGAACCTTTCTCTTTCCCACTTGCAATCTTAGCCCCACTTCTCTTCTGATTTTTAAGATTTTTCACTCAATTTTTTTTTTTACTATTTCATATTATGAAAGGCCCGGATAATTTTGGCTTTAGTAAAACTTGCTTGACAGTTTCTCTTTTCAAATCCTGTTTCTGCTTCATTGTAATTCTGCTGCATTTAATCTGTTCAGATTGAAAATGCCCATGTGCCAAGAATTGTTCTAGTTCTTTTCAGCCAAACTGGTTTAGCTGTTTATGAGACTGGGGAAAGGCAGAAGGGCTATGGTACCATGTTAAACACAGGTATTGGTCTTTCTCATTGGAGAGCTCTGCTTTGGATGGGTTTGTTTGGTGCAGGGAATGGGAAAGAATGGGCCTTGTGTCAGGGATGTGGGTGTGCTTTTTCAATGAAAATTCACCTAGAAGTAGCTACATGCTCAATAAAGAGAGTAGCAGCTCAGTTCGTCAGAGCCCTCTTGCTCCAGTCCATCCCAGCTTTTGCTTGGAAAATGGACTGTCCACATCCACCACTCCCCCCTGAGTGACAATCCTCAGTCCAAGACTGCAAGGGCTGAGCAGGCCTTTGCCTGTAATTGAGCTTGTTTCTCAGGAACTGCATATCACTTGCCATTAAAAATTAATACACAGTTTTGTGATAGAGTTGTAGCAATACCAGTTTAACACGTTCCAGCCCCTTCAGCAGCCATTGTTCTTCATTCCCACTCCTCTGCTGCTGCCTCCTTAGTGAGCTGATAAGGTTCTAAAATGTTGCCTCATCTTTTGTTTTTGAACACAGATGAGTTCGGTAATGCCATTCACAGTGTGATACCACAACTGCCATGATATTAATTAGCAAAAGTGAGGAGGCATTATGCTCCCTCCAGCCAGCCAGAGGTGTAAGGACAGGAATTCTTTAACGAGTTCTGCCACAGCAGCTCCTATATTATAAAAATTATGCACTCAGATTAGGCAGTCTGTGGCCTGGACTGTCAGTGCTTTTCCAGCTGGTACCCAGGCAGCAAGGAGGAAATTGCTTGTGTCAAAGGTAGACAGGTGAAGAATGAGCTACTTAAAAAGGTACAGGTTCTGTGGAAAAATTAGCTAAGGAAAAAATATTTCCCCTGGACTTCTCAGAATGGTTCAGGAAGAACAGAATGTCACCCAGTGAGATATCACCATCAGCATCAGGGACCTCAGGCTGAAGCCATAATTTTAGTTTTTCTGCTTTTGAGCACTTAGTTTGGAACCTTTTTTTTTAATGTAATACATACTTTTGATTCCATTCTTTCTACAGATATTTTGAGGTATTAATATTTTGTGAGAAACACATCGAAAAATTCAGCAGAAATGAAACCAAATTCACACTAGAGGAACACCTCAGTGGTGGTGTAGGAATCACTAGCCATACACTAGATGTAGAGTTTACTTCATTAAAATTGTGGTCAGGTATCATGTATCAAAACAGGTAACTGCAGGTTGATGTCTGATACTTTTAAAGTGAGAGATGGATTTACTGTAGTAAAAACATGAGCAGCATGTTTTCCAGATTTGCCATTCTCTTTCAGATTCTCATGTCTCCCTGACTCATCTTCTGTTTATTGCTACCATTGTTTTTTAATCCATCACAAAAATTTGCTTTTTGCAGATACATCATGTAATAAGAATGCTACCCCAAATATTGTCAGTTAGCTGTAGGGCACCTCCTCTCTGAAAGAGATTCTAAAAACCCATATTAGAACTTAAATCCTTCAACAACAGCATCATTTTTGTTTGGGAGTCCTTTTTATGGCACATCCTCTTTTTTTATGTGGCTCATTATACATAATTTGAACATCACTTTTAAGAACTGCCATATGGTGTCAATAAATAAGTCTTTAGAGGCTTTCACTTATCTTCTAAATATGGTTCAATAGCACCTAATTAAATCAGTATATTAAAAAAACCACGCATCTTGAACTGGTTTAGTATTTAGAACCTGCCTAATTAAGGACTCCTTGAATATACATCCTTCAAGAGTGAAACAGAGGTATTTCCTCACCCCTTAGCTTTTTATTTTAGATTGCACTACACAGGTTTTATTGCATAAAAAACCACATAGTATATTGGCAGTTTTATTTTTTGTATTGCTCTGTGTCTTCAGTCTCAGCTGGGGTCCTGGCAAAAGCTTCATGTTGCTTGCCCCCACAGCAAAAACTGAATTGGAGATTGTAAAAGGGCTGTCCTCTTCATTCCATCCCCTCTACCGCTTCATTGTGAGGAAACTTAGTGAGTACTGCACTGCAATATTAAATGGCATATCAACTCATTATGTAAGGGAATTATGGCGATGGCTGATTTAACTCTGCGCTTATCTCATGCATAATTTGTAGCCTGATGTCTGACACAGAAAGTATTCAGTGTAGCTCAGAACTTGGCCTTGACTTACTCTCTGGCTGTTCAAAGAGCACTTTGATCTCGCGTAGTAGAGGTTAAGCAAATGTCACCTCTGTCTGTCTTAACAAGGAATTAGGTTTTAAATGTGTAATCAGCAGGAGATTAATTCTGTAGATCCCGGAGCCCTGCCTGGCATGCTTTACAGCTGGTAGAGTATCCATCCCTGCCTCAGTTCCCAGGAACACAACTTGATCCTTAGACAGCTTGGAAAATACAAGATCCCCAGCCCTTTTACATCCCAAAACATCCTGGTTTCACTCCCCTGTTTTCTTGCCTTTAATATTTCTTGGACACTGTTGCCTGTATAGATAGAAAAAAAAAAATCCCATAAGCATTAAATTAAAGCTTCTGTTTCTCTCTTTCAGACATAACTGACCTTTCTCTGTTTTGTTCTCACGTGTCTGAGCGTTTTTGTCCCCTCTCTGATGCCTCTCAAAGGACTGACTTACAAGGTTTTTTATTAGTAGTATACTACAACCAAACCATCCTTCACCTTCCTGGCAAGATAGGCTTGATCATACCAAAACTGATTCTTTCTGCGCACTCTGATATCCAATCTAAAAACTGCAGTTAGATATACAGACACTTGCTTCACACATACTGTCTTTTTTCCCATAGGCAGCCATTAGCATTCTAGTGAGCCCTTTTGAAAAATTGTTTGGGTGCAAAGGTAGAAAAAGAAAACCTAAGTAACAAGTAGATTTGGCAACTTCCATAGTCCTGCATAAATCTGCTTCAGTGCTGATATTCAGGTGCAGACTGAAATGGCTCCTTACAGCAGTGATCTCCAAAGTGGGGTGCATGTGTCTCAAGGGTTGAGCAAGACAATCCATTGGGATGAGTGGGAAGAAAATATTTTTTAAACGTATTTTATTATATTTTTTAAAAACCCTATGTAGTATTTATTTCACCTTTATCTCATTCTTTTTAATTTCTATTTTGTTTGTTTTGTAATATACATAATATATTAGTGCAGTAGTACCTGTATATGGTTTATAAATAAATCTGTATAAATATATATAGGGGGTGCACACTTCAAATTTTTTTACTGATAGAGTTGCATGATCAAAAAAGTTTGGAGAAGCTAACTTTTCAGAAATAAACAGTTAAATGACTACAGAGTTATATTAAAAGATAGATTTGGTTTAGCATTTATTTTCTACAACAAAAGGAAATATTGCTCTAATACTTTTTCCAAAATCATAGTATTTATTAGAATGTTTAAAAGTTTGTGTTACCGAAATGGCAAGTTGAACAGAAGAACAAGAAATAAAGCAACTGTAATATAAGGCTTTAAAGGTGTTTGTGTACCTTCCACTGTTATCCCAAGGAAGCTCAATTCCTCTGCTTGTCATAGACTTGAATTTTTTCACTAGAAAGGTCACCTGCTTTTCTAGGCCTCTGTTTTTCAATTGGAATAGTAGGAATGATAATGTTTCACATGAGTGTTGTGAGGACAAATCTTTGAGTAGCTTGCTGTGTTCATCTCTGCACTGAATAGGGCAGGTGAAAAAACAATAGGAGATGATGTAATTAAAGTTTGTCAGAAGGTATAAGCACAGGTGTATCAGCATCTCCTCCCTTCTGCGTTTTTGGCACTGGAACTGAGCGTTTCCATGTGCACATCCAGCCTAACCAAAATCAATATGTTCCTTTCTCAATGTTCTCTCAGTAATTATTTTCCTTGTATTAATTCAGGTATCAAAGAGGTGTTTATGGCTTTTCAGTAAAATGTATGGATGTTAAAACCCATATTATATTTTTCTGTCATTCCCAGGGAAAAAAGCCAGGTTCATCTAGTGTCTATTAGGAGGTAAGACAGCTGCCTTGGCATTGTTTCAAAAGAAAAAATAGTGTCACCCAAGGTAGCTTAAAAGTTCAGATCAAGTTTAAATGACCTCTTGTGGGAGTGCACCAGTAGCAGCATGTAGAAGTTACCAGTCAACTTACTGGCTCATAGTGAATTAAATTAATCTTTACATTTCTATCTGTAAAGTCTGGGTAAAATAGATTAAGTGTGGGAAGATCAGCAGCAACTTGGAGGAGGAAACTGTATTACCAATTAATAAACAGAACAATAAAAGAGTTCTCATTTTTTCATTGTTCAACACATAAGAAATAATTATGATAAGCCCTCTAAAATCTTTGAAGAAATATAATTACAGCTTTGGTAAGGCAGCAGAATCTATTGCATTCTCTAGGAGAGTTTAGAATCAGTATTTTGTTCGTTGTTATATTGACTGATGTGCTAACCTAATGTTTTAAAATAGCATTTAAAAAGCAATTTTTAACTCCTGATTTGAAAAGCTGGAACTCTGTTTTTCTTTTCTTTTCTTAAAAAAGAAATGAGGGAAAATATGCCACAAGTAAATGTATTTCAAGTAAAAGGAACTAAAGAAGGAGAGAACCTTTTATTTAAGAACATTTTCTTCAATTAAGAAGAGTAGAAAAATGTTCTGTTTCAGCATTCCCAGGAAAGAGAGATGCAAGACACAAAGGAGAAGCAACATCAGGTAGTGGTAATTCCTTGGAAGAATGATTTGAATAGAAGGGGAATCCAAGACAAGTGAATTTGCAGATGAATTTTGTAAATTCTTTGGAAGTTTGAAAATATTCCTGGGGAGGCAATACACTGTCTGTTTTTGAAAAAGGGGAAACAAACTGGCTTCTAGGATCTCCCTTATCTCCCTTTTTGTTATAGTAGTGAAGTAGGCTTCAAAAATATAAACTAACTTTGAATAAAATGTTTTTAGTTTGTTAGTTGCCTAGAAGAAGATAAAGACATGATCTGAAAACACATATTGTTTGTATAGAATTTCAAGGAGACATACAACAGCCTGTGGGCAGCAATACAGTAAACTGAAAATCCTGGTAACAGTTTTAAATAGGAAGTGGCATGTTTGTGGTTCAGAAGTAAGTGTTTAAACAGGGAGCGAAATCTCTGTCTTACATAACCAGTAGAACTAAAATCAAATACATGATTCAAATACACAATACACACGATGCATGTTAGTTATGAGGCAAGGGAGGGAGAATGGTATGCAAAATTGATCAAATAACGCATGCTGTGAAATTTGCAAAAAACCAAGCAGTGTAAATGAAGTGAAAGTTCATCGTTACAGGGTACGGCAGGTGAGTAGACTGATGAAAAACAAACCAATTACAGACATAGTCTTATGTGGTCTTGCAGATTGAGTTCAAAGAGTTTAAAAAGCTGTTACCCCCTTCAGTGGACTGTATCACTCCCTCTGTAATGATTTAAGCTGATATACAGTTTGTTGTTTCAAAGCAGAGGTAGATTACTCATATTTCAGCAATCGCTCACTACCATGGGTAGGCTGGGCTGTAGTAACACAAAGGCTGGAGCATGGTAAATGAAATTGTTCTAGTTGTCCACAGGAATATGCTTGCTCTCTACAACTACCTGAAAGGAGGGTGTAGTGAGGTGGGTGTTGGTCTCTTCTCCCAGGTCACTAGCAATAGGACAAGAGGAAATGGCCTCAAGCTGATTCAGGGGAGGGTTAGATTGGATATGAGGAAAAATGTCTTTACTGAAAGAGTGGTCAGGCATTGGAACAGTCTGCCCAGAGAGGTGGTGGAGTCACCATCCCTGGAGGTATCTAAAAAACCTGTAGACGTGGCACTTCATGGTGGAGACATGGTGGTGTTGGGTTGACAGTTGGACTTGATGATCCTAGAGGTCCTTTCCAACCTTAATGATTCTATGATTCTGTGCCTCATACACCCTTGGCATCTCATGATATTGCACCTTGTGATTGACCAAGTTGTACAAAAAGGGTTAACATCCAGCAAGACTTAAGAGCACTTAGGTTAGACAACCCTGAGTGGGGAAAATAGATAGAGATCGTGGGAAAATATGTGAACGGCAAGGACCTCCAAAATGAAAGGAACCAGATAATAAATATACAGATTTCAGGTAGTAACTATTTTGTTTTATGAGACTATATTAATTGCACCCAAAGAAACTCTAGCAGGCAAACTAGTTTAAAGGTGCCTTATTAATATGTGGCTTATTTTCCATCTTTTATCTGAGTTACTTGCTTACAGATGCTTATAGCAGTACATGGTGGCATCCACACTTGGAATGTTGCATTTCTTTATATAACCTGGTAGAGTAAGGCAGAGGAACTTTTAAGTGTAGATACACCCCTGAGGGAGTTTAAAAT
This sequence comes from Phalacrocorax carbo, assembly GCF_963921805.1. Lineage (NCBI taxonomy): Eukaryota > Metazoa > Chordata > Aves > Suliformes > Phalacrocoracidae > Phalacrocorax > Phalacrocorax carbo. Next base: position 108,795,631 of record NC_087514.1, read on the forward strand.
GTTCAACGATGAGATGGCAAGCCCAATCTAGTTTAACAAAGAAGAGTTTGGTATGTTAGCAGAAGGTTCTTGGAGAAAATTTGCTGCTTAGAGAGTACAAAAGGTGTTTAATACAGCTGATGGAGGTATAGCTTGGTGTGCTTCAATTAGGAGGAACCACTTTTAGGGAAGGCTTGAAATCAACAGTCACAAAACGATGTGTGGGTTACAGAGGTGACATAGGCAGTTGCCTTCCAGAGAGGTGGAGATAAGGAACGAAATGCACAATCCAGTCCTCAAATGTGGAAACATTTCCTGCTTCCTCAACAAAGGAAAAATGAACTGAACTGCTATCTTCTCAGCTATGCAAAAAGTAGCAATTAAAAATTAAACAAGGCATAAGTAGCGAAGTGAGTTTAGAGGATACATGAAATAACAAGCACAAAAAGAAAAACAACAATTTAAATATAATTTAAAGTAATTCTAAAGACCAAAACACCTTGTATAGTTTACAAAGCTCTTTGTATGATTATTATTTAATGATTTTAAAATTATGCCTAGAAATGCCAAAGACTCTAGTGGTCTTAGAATCATTGTTGCTGCAAAAAAAAAAGGGTAATTCCTTTCCAAAAGGACCTACAATATAGAAAGGTACAACAAAGTTTGGAAGAGAAGAAGTACTGTCCAGAAAGGGGGTCTCTACAGGAATCTTTAAATACATTGGCCAGGGTCACAGGATGACTGTGTCAAAACTTGGTGTCTTCTGTCTCAGGGGACACTTTTTTGATAAAATCATACTAATATATAAAAGCATGTGACAGAAATAAGATTAATTTATAAAACTAGAAAAAATTCAGACTGTGTCGTAGTAGGAGTTGGGTTTTGCCACTGGTTTCACTCATACAGTCTGCCCTTAGCCCTCTCAGTTCTTCAAACCATCTTGCAGAGTTTGTGCAAGTGCACCTCAGCCTTTTTCATATGCTTTGTCACTTGCCTCATTGAGTAGCAAGCCCACACTCTCCTCAGCCTTTCTTCTGTTGCTAGTGAACCTATAGAAACCCTTCCTGTTACCATTCATATGCTTTGCTAGTTTGAGCACCGTCTGAGCTTTGGGCATTTCCACCACAATCCCTGCAAGCACTCTGTTCATCCTGGGTAATTTATTCTGACTTCTTACTTTGTGTACTGAGCTCAGTCAGGTGTTTGTGTTAATTCGTGCTGGCTTTCTGTAACACTTGCTTTACTTACAGTACATTGGCGTGGGCCATTCTTGTGCTCTGAGGAGGCTGTCCCTGAAGATCATCTGTTTCTTCTGGTCCCCTTCGCCCTCCAGGGCAACATCTCATGGGATCCTATCAAGTAGGTTTCTGAATAGGAAGAAATCTGCACTCTGAAGTCTAAACTTGGGATTCTGCTATTTGCCTTACTTCTCTCAGGATTTTAAACTGCACTGTCTTACGGTCTTTGCAGCCAAGGCTGTCCTTGACTTTCACATTTTTGAATACTTCTTTACTGATTGTGAGTAATAGTTCCAACAAAGTATTTCAGTGAATGGCTGATCAGTCACCTGCACCAATAAGTTTTCTTCAACACACACTAAAAATCTCCTGGATTGCTTGTGCCCAGCTCTATTTCCTTTCCAGCAGTGGTTCAGATGAAGACCCCCATGAGAGCCACTCTGTGATTGCAAGGCTTATTCCAGCTGTCTACAGGCTTAATTTACTTCTTAATCTGGTCTTCTGCAGCAAAAGCCTGTGCCACCCATGATGGTCTGTTAGAACCTCATGCATAAGTTCTCAGCTGGCTTGTCACCCCTTCCTCTGTGGGGATAGCTCTGTGCACTCCAGCTATTCCTTTGTATACAGCAAACCCCTTCCTCCTCACCTTCCCAGACTATCTTTCTTGAAAAAATGTGCATCCATCCATTGGAGTGCTCCAGTGGGACCTACCACACCACATCTCTGTAAACTCAGTGAGGTCATAGCTCTGCAGCTCCTACGTATTTCCCAGGGTCTGGGCATTTGCAACTCCCATGGTCTTGCTTTCTCAAGGGAAGCATGAGAGTTCCCTTGTCCTGTGGTGCCCTAACACTTCTTTACTCCCCCATAGCTTGCCTTCTCTTCAAATTATGACACCTCTCCAGTATCCCTGACTTACACTCCTCCTCACCAGGTTAGCAAGCCTGTTTGCAAAAAACACACTTGTCCCATTTTGTCAAAGTACTCGTTCCTCAAAAAGGGTCCCACAATCACAGAGGCCAAAGCTCTGCCTGTGCCACTACCTGTGCAGACAGATCTTGATCCAGTGGGTATGGCCACTCATACCTGAGCCTTTCCTCTCACTGCAAAGATTGGCATGAAGATATTTCTTTGCATATGTAAGCTTTACAGAGGCTGCCATTGGCATGATCTGTAAGTCTGCCAAAAATTCCATCTGCCATGGCAGGTAGAATGGCTGCATTAAAACGCTAAAGAGTCAAAGTTTTCAGAGTGCCTTTGTCAGTTGGGCACACAACATCAGGTCTATTACTCAAGCCTTTTCTGTATAAATAAATACAAGAAAATACTTCATTCTGAAGGGTACCTAGACACAGTAATAACGTATTGAGGTGTTTCATACATTTGTAATAATGGAAAATGGAATTTGTGGTACTTCTGCATGAATTACTTTTAATTTTTCTGTATTAAGTTAGATACTTTGTTTTTCTTCTAAAGTTCCTCTTTGTCATACCGAGTAGATGACAATTTATTTAAAACTACAAACCCTCATTCAATTTTTAATTAAAAAATATTAAGTTCATTTCTTGTCAGTAAAACAAATATTTGTTACTACTAATACATTTTAAAGGCAAGCATAGCATTTTATAGCATTTATAGGAATAGTCTATATACTGCACTGTTTCTTCATTAATTAATGTCAATCATTCCACTATTGCACTAGAATTTCTCTGAAAGCAAATACATTTCCCAGACACGAGAGAAATTGAATTCTTTAAGAGAATTCAGGGGCACATGGCCATTGAACCATCAGATTCACACGTTAAAATAATGCAGTGCCTTTTCTTGTGCTGCAGCTGATATCAATCACTCCTGAAATACCAGAGTATTTAAAAATCTAGCAAAAGGTGCAATTAAAATGGACAGTCTCACTCAACGTGACAGTAACTGCCATAAGCCAGGACGATTTTGTCTTATTCCTGCCAGTTTTCTGGTTGTCTGTGCATCTTTTTAACATGTGTGACTGCTTCTTTCTCACCACTATGTGATATCCAATAAGGGAACTACCCCTTTGAAATGAAGAATAGCATCTGTCTTATTTCAGTTCATACATTACTATTTAATAATATGGTCTGATGGATAATATAACTGTTTATTTATTTGGTTTTCAATCAGCGGACTAAAACATGATGTTTCCAATATTTGTACAGACTGCTGATGATTGTATCTATGTTATTAGATCAATATGTTTTCTTTCTTTGGCTTCATTTTAGAAAGACTGAATGTAAATATTATGAATATCCTCTGTATAATTTATACTCCTTTTGGCATTTGAAATGGGCAAGTTAATTTAGAAGCAAATTTCCACAATCACTCTTGTAAAACCTGGAAAAACTGAAGTCTGAAAGTCTGCTTTTCTTCTTTTTTTAACTATAATTGTGGTTTTGGGAGCCATGCCTGGCTTTTATTCAGGATGCAAATTGGTGTGGTGAACTATCACAGTGAAAACTGTTGATTTAATCAGGAATTTGTTGTCAGTGATAAATCTGAGTATAAAACCTGTGCCCAGATAGGTCTTGAACTTCTAAAAGTGCTCTGTGTGGATGGTCAGCAGCAGATTTTACAGTTCAGGTGCCAAAAGTATCAAGTGATTGTGGGAGATCTGTAGTGTCATGAAAAGTATTTCCTTGCATAAGAATAGGCTATAAAGTCATTAAAACATCCCTATAGTAAGGACGTCTCAAGCTATTGGAAGTTTTCAGCCTTAACCTTCCTGTAGAAAATGTATAATTCCTGGGGAAAGCATCTAAAGGTCTTCTGAGTCCAGAGATTTTGTCTACAGCTAGATGCATTTCCATGTAAGATTGTTCTACCATGGCTTTTTCTGTTCTCTGGATTGGAGTGAACAAAGCCTGCAGAAAGCAATCTGAAGTAAACAAGAAATATTCATTCCCTGTACAACTCCCAAATAGATGCCTGGGGTATGAAGAAGAGAAGTTGAAGTGAATTGAAATAATTTATTCCAAAAATACTACAGTACATTCTATATATTATAAAATTGCTCTAATATCTCTAAGTGGATTATTTTCAAGAGAAAATTGACTTATGAAGGAAGAGGAACATTTTTGGGAAGTAGTATAGTCCACCTAAAAATTTGTGTTATCTTTTGTTAAAATGCTTGTACTAAACCAGTGTAGGAGTGAGACCATTTACAGCCAAAGTTTCTTTTTCTTTATTTTTTCCCAAATTAAAAAAAAAAAAATAAGAGCAAATACCATTACTCAAGGCAGTCTCAACAAGTCTGCAGACACTGTTTATTCCATGTGCGTGCCGATATCATTCTTCCTGGTCTTTGACACTACTGTTTGCTTGTTGTATTAACTCCTTGAATGTCACTTCCAAGGTTACTCTGAGTTTTAAATGAGCGAGCTCTTCGATTTGTAAGCTCCTTAATATGCACTCACACTATTTAAGCTAAATACTAAATAGGCTGTTCAGTCATAGAGGGTTTTTTGTTTTTTCCTTAAAAGTAACATGGTTTGTGACAAAAAGATCAGAGAAAACAGAGAATCGATATACCTGGTAAGAAAAGGAAAGAAAATCATGTCTTGTCTCAGCTGATAGATTTGTGTGAAATTTCAAAGAATATTTTTAAGGTCTGAAGAAATAGGTTTTTCTCTCTTCATAGATTTTCCCCCCCTGGTATCTACATCTTTTCCCTCATTTTCATTGCAGTCCTTCCTCATCCAGCGATAAGATTTATTCAGCACCTGTGGAAGCAAGGGCAAACAGAAACAAGAACCACAGTAGAATCTATTTATGTTTCTGTTTCTTATGTTAATGATCTAGAGGGTAAACTCCACTGCTTGAGGTTTTTGATGCAAAAACTGTTCATTTACCCTCCGTAGCAGTCATTGCTATCCTATAGATCAGGATCAGATAAATTTTATTCCCCTCTACTATGAAGGCAAAAATCATCTTCTGGGAGGAAATACCCGTATATCTTCAGTGAATAGTTTGCTGAAGTGAATGGTTTTGCAAATTAGCTGTATTGTATGTATCTCCACTAGACAAGGCCTTGAGCAACCTAATCTGACTTTGAGGTTACCTGTGCTTTGAGCAGTGTTTGAAGGGCCCAGGACCCCATATGCCCACTTTCCACCTAAATTATTCTATGACTTTATATTTGCAAAATGTATAAATGTGTAATCAGTGTGCATGTGCGCATCACATAGATACAATTACACACATGTGAATTGTTTGCTTTGTTCTTCAATATAAAAAAAATGGTCAAAATACATGTCTTTGATATTAACACATGTATGCACAGATTGGTGTCTGTACGTTCTGTAGCTTAGCCTGTAAACCTATGCTATATGACTCTCTCTCTTCCCTCATTAAGTTGTTGTTGTTGTTGGACTATTTGTTAGCTTGCTTTTGGTGCATTTTTGTGATATATATAAGCCTATTCACTTGTATCTATAATCAGATTTTATGGAAATTATGTATGAAACTGTGATCTGTTTCAGGTTCTTTGTTGCATCTCTCTTTGTTTACAGGGCAACAAGTTGTCTGTACTCAGTGAACATCAAAGCAGAATTAACTGCGGGATTCCAGAGTCCTCCTTCTGGGGCCACAGCATAGCAGCTCACCGAGGTGCAGCTACCCAGCAGCATGAAGTAGTGAGAAAGGCAGAGGATGGTGGAGAGCTCTGCTTCCTAAAGGCAGGAATTTCCTACAGATCATGTTTCTTTTGTGGGAGGAGCAACACAGCACTTACGGTGTGTGTACAAAGGAAGTGATAGTGCTGACGAGGCTGGAAAGTATTTGGAATTAAGTCATTCCTAATTCACCATCCTCCATGAAGGGAAAAGTCAGTGTCTGATGAGACAAACTGCATCAGTGTCCCATCTATGGGGAACCCAGCAGGAATATGAGTGTTGAAAGCATGGTTGTAGCTGTGTTTCCCCTCTTCATAGACCTTCTGCTTTAGAAACATGAAGAGAACACAACAGGCTTTTGGTGAGTATAAACAAAATCTGCAAGATAACCTAGAAGAGGAAAGAGAGTTGATATAAAACTTCTAAAAGTGTTTTGCCTCTTCTAGCACTTCGAATTTATTAACTTCTCGTTTGGGTACTTTCTTGCACATCTACTTCCTCTCAGTGTGGAGTTTAGGGAAGCATTAATACTTCCTTTTTCCCTCTAAAATGATTCTGAATAGTTTAACCATACTGTACTGAAAGTGTCAGTCTGCTTGGGATGCTTCCTGCCTCTCTGAAGTGCATTTCTTATATATATGTTCAATTTTTCTGACTTTTAAGTTTGACCGGTGTATGGAATACCTCATGTTGAGCATATTCCAATAGGTTCTGTGCAGAAATGTTTGTTCTATTTACTAAACACAATGAAGAATGACCAAAGATACTCTCGTGCCATTGCTGCCGTACAGGCTTAGACAAATCCTGTAGACCCCAGTGTGAATGAGGAAGAATAAGTGGCACCTTTTGGGTGGGATGGGGCAGAAAAGAGCATAAGATGGAGAGTTGAAATACAACAATTTGAATACAACAACAAGAATACTTAGCAGGATAGACTGGCCAAGCCCAGCTGGGTGTGAGAGTGCAGCTGTGCTGGAGGAGACCTAGTCTGGGTCCCCCAAAGCCTCCAACAAGCACTTAGCCTGGTGGTGCAGAAGCGGTAGAGGGCAGGGTACAGGGGAAGCTCTGAGCATTTGCCTGAAGCACATGCCAAGTCGAAGCTGTGTGATACTGCCTGCCTCGAGATTCCAATGCCACAAAGACACTTCAGTGTGATCAGCGAGGCACCCTGGACTGGTATAAGCATGAGTGGGTGTACGTCTCTGAGTGAGTGTTTTCCTCTGAATCCTCCACATTTCTCCCCTGATATTTGGGTTATACTAAATTGCACATAGTTTATATCTGACTACTTCTTTGGGCAGCACAGTGTTTTGAGTGGTAGCTTTTGCTTAGTATTGCAAAAGAAGAATAGGAAGACTGATGTTCAAGCTATCTTTTGTCTTACTCGTAGCTATCTACAGATAATAGATAAATATATGAGCTAAATACAGAGTTTCAGTCATCCTCTTTAAACCAATATTGTGCTACCTACAAAAAATTAACTGAGGTTTTAACAAACAGTTCTCATGTAGCATCTTCCATTTTCAGAGTTTTCAAGTGTTAGATCCTGCAATCCAGTTATGGCTTATTTATTGGATGAACTTGGTGAAAGTTTTAATCAAGGCAAACACACAGCAGTTCAAGAGTGATGAAACTACATGCCTTTTTTTGGTTGGTGCAATATTAATATACCTCTGGTTTCCTCAGAAGACACGTGTTTCTTATTCTGGTATTTGACAATGAGCTAATGTTCGAAATGCAAACAGAGAGACTTTATATACTGCCTGCAGTAAAAAAGCATTTTCTTCCTATTTACAATATATGCAGTAATGGGGAAGAAGTGATCCCAGCACCATACTAAAATGAATTTAAGCAATTTCATATTGCAGGAAAACTGGCAATTTAAAAGAAAAATCTATAACAAACACAGGAGAACTGCAATAGCCTAAGATATTAAATAAATAAAAAATAACAGAATAGAAATACATAAAATTCTCATAAATTGACCAAATGGAGAAGGAAAAATTGAAAAAGAATGGTCCCATTTTGCATATGAGGAATCTGTGTAGGCAAAGTTCGAAGCAATGCTCAGGAAGTTTCAGGTGGAATTTCAAATTAAAATCATTGTTATCTAGTCTCTTTTTTGCCTAATCTGACATGTAGGGGAATGGGGCTATTAGCAGTTTTATTACTTTATCAGCTCTTAAGCGTGAGTTGAGGAACTGTATCCAACTGATGTTGGGTTTTTTCACTGTCAAATAGCAAACACTGAAGTAGGGACATGAGTTGAGAGCTGAAGCAGCTTTCTGCAAAGCCTCATCAGGCTGGGTTTGGTTCTTTTGCAGAGAAAACACCAGAGTCGTCATGAAGACGCCTGAGAAATCAGATTTCAGGTTCTGAGCTGTGTGCAATGGCCAGCAGTGTCTTTAACAACAACTATCAGCTGATCGTGGTGTCCTTTTTCATAGTTATCTGGGTTCTTAAATTAATTACATTTTTTTCTGAGTTGCTCTCCCAAAGTCCTTAGTTATGGATTATGGTGAATATTGGGAATCCACATCATCCTTTTGCAATCAGTTTTAGTTTTAGTGTGCATGGATATGTCTCTTTGCTATTAATATGGGAGAAATTGCCTTGGTTTTAAAGTAATTTAAGAAGAAGAATTTTGTTTTGTTTCACCATGTATGCGTTTCAGAAAAAGTAGGCTATTTTGTTAGAGATTATGTAACTTCAAATTCAGGGGGGAATGAAGTGTAGAACGATCGGCTTCACTTTCCTTGAGCTAGTTTCTTGTTTTCTCTGTTAAAGTATATTTCATCTTCAGAAATAAACTTCTGATTATTTGCAAAGTGAAGTCCTTTTCAGCTTGAATACAGAGCTACTCAGCCTTCTGTAGCTAATTTTATTGAGACTAATGGGACAGACAAGATGCTGAAAAAGGTCTGGATCTTGCCAAAGGTTAGGCTTGTTCTTAACTCCACTATCTCTGTGATGTAAAATGTGTAGTTGCTAAGTAATGTGGCACACACTGAACTTTTTGAGGGGCTCTTGGAAAAATTAAAAAAATAAGCCAAATGAAAAATGCAGTTATGTTACCAATGTGTATGAAAAGTATGTAAGCAAAGGAAGGAAAGTCTGGAATATTCTTTTAAATTAAGCAGCAGTGGGAAATTCTACAGTCCACACTTGAAGTGTTAGAAGCATATAAAGGAGTAACGCATCTAGCCGATAAAAATGTACTGTAGGGAGGAATGGTAACTGGAGTTTGCAAGAGCAGTGAAATATAAATAAATTTGAAATGGAGAAGATAGTCATTACTGAAGGAATTTGAAGAAGGAAAGATATCGATGGGAAATGTGTCAATTGTCATGGAGATAAATTAAAAAATTTGAGGTATTTTAGTTAAAAGATGATAGGTACGACCTTGTACCTGTGTCACTAGTACTCTCAGAGACAGGGAGTTAAACAAAGTGCTAAAACCAGTGGTGTTTTGTCAAAGAAATACAGGTTTTAATACTGGAATAAATCACTGTGATCGTTTAAATGCCAGACTATTAAATAAGATCTGGGAAGATATGACAGAGTGTTAGCATACATAGTCCCAATGTCTGGAATTAGCCTTTGCGCAGTAACCTGGATACCATACTGAAGTACATTTCAATATCTATTACAGTCTTCATTATTCAGTAACAGTGTGTAATGCTGAAAGGTGAATTAGTAGGTTGCTGAAATGAAAGGCTCTCATCTCCAAAAAGGCTTAGATTTCACAGATTTGATAGCAAACTGATATTGAGTAATGATTTTTCTCATCTCACAACACTAGTTTCATGGTGATAATTCAATTACAGCAGTTTATAAACATGCAAAGTCCTCCTCTGGCATTGGTTCGGTTTTAGTTATAATTACTTTTTAAAATATATAATAAAACGTGGAATGCAATTTGGAATCCCAGTCAACCTTTAAATCATTGTGCTGTGCTCTTTAACTGCTAATCTAGTGCTTTCAACACATCATTTCAAAAAAGTGTAGATTCCTTTTTATCCTTGTCAAGTAGAAATTACATTTAAAACTGAGATGGAAAATATTGACCCTATTCTTTAATCTGTTAAGTGGGTCCAAAACAACAACAAAAAAGTGTTTATCTTACCAAATTGTATTTGCACGTGTCTTATAATTGTCACTTGTTAAAGAACTATAAAAATCTGTTGTGAGTCAGCTTTGTTAAAAAGCAGTGGCCTGGAGTGGAAAAACTTTAATCCAATCCTTCCATCTGTTAAATATATCCCATTCCTAGTAAGGCTCAGTATAACTCAGAACTGACTTTTGCTAAATCCTTGGCCTATTTACGTTAGCCCAGCCTTTTTTATTTGTACCAAACTTGAATTTGCACTAGGCGAGGGTTTTTGCCATAACCTTGGTCTATACCTGTTCTGCCTGCTAAGATGCCAGAGTCTGACACCAGAGGTACCAGTCTCTACTTTTGCATTTAGAAATACTTGTGCCGCCAGGTCTGCCTCTGCGGCTTCTCCACCTCTCATCTCCCCAAAAAGGGTTCATGCCACCTCCTCCTTATTACGTGCAGCAGTCAGTGACAGAATTTTATGACCGTCTTTGAACTCTGCAATGTGTTGAAGCAGTCTATGTACAACAACGCAGCTAAGGCTGCACAGCAACAAATAAGGAGATCCGTCAGTGGTGCTTTAGCCCAGCACAATGGCGATGCTAGACAGAGAAAAAAAGAACTGCAGCATGGCACTCTTCTAACAAAACTACTTCAAGCTAAGATAAATGGCAGAAGCAGCTCCAATTAGGAGTAATTATGTTGTTGAAATATTGTCAACATGACATGATGCAATTAAACCTTGATCGCCAGTGGTACCCAGCCTCATTTAAAGAAGGAATAAGTATTCATTATGGAAAGAGAAAATTATATGTAATATAGAGAGGCAAAGTATAAAACAATTAAAATCTAAACCAAAACCAAATGCATTACAGAAAAGTAATGAACTAGTCAGTAGACAAGATGAATGGCTGACTACCATTCAAAAGTGTATAGGCTTGAATTTATTTGTACAAAGATTGATTTGTGTAAGACAGAGCTTCTCATATGTCTCTTAATACATCCAGTAGAATTTGTTCTTTCAGGTCATAAAAATATGTGAGCGTAAATACTGTTCAAACTATTAAAACATACCTTAGAGTTTTGCAAAAGACTTAAAGCACCTCTGCAAATACTTGCATTAATCTGTAAGGGAGATACGTACGGTAGTTTAGAAGGGGCAAATATTTCTGGTCAGGCTAAAACTCTGGTTCCTGCTATAATGACAGTGCTACCTGTGACAGTGCTAAACCCATCTTAGGACATGATATTTGATACTCAGTAACACTGAAAGAGAAGTGTCCTAGACTCCTTGCTGTGACAGACAGAAGAATTCATATCTGAAATCCTATAGTATTTCCTACAGACCAGACGCACTTAATCATAATATAAAAATTATTAACTTAGTCAAGTAATTACCCAATTTGATGACCCTTCTTCTATCTTCATTTTATTGATAATGCTTATTATTCTTTTCTGGCACATGCGCTTAAACTTCTATTTTTAATTCATGACATGATTTTTAATATTTTATTATTCTGTACTATCTAAAATTACATTTTTTGTAAAACAGCTGTTAATGACCATGAGCTACAGAATTAGAGAAGCTAGAAATGATGTGTTATTTTAAGTTGAGAGCTTTAACTCTGTTTTCCTGTGGCATATTTTCAACACTTTATTCTGTAGTGGTTTGATTTAGCTGTCTTGAGTAGAAGGGATGATACATATGATGCCAGTAATATTTCAGCTGTCTTGTTTTCTAGAATTTTTTGGTTTGACTTGCTTTTAATTCTGTGAATCATAATTCACTAATGAGGCACACCTCCCTACTTCCTGAAGTAGGTTATCACTTGACTGACTGTACAGAGGCATGTGCTGAAACACAAAGATACTATGCCACTTCCTTGAAATTACGCAGCAAGCTAGAGTAATGGGAAAAAAGGAAAACTGTTCAGTCTTTAGGAAGGAAGCAAAACTCATGAAGACGACTTTTTGATCTTGGAAGAATGGGTGAATTAGTACATTTTACAAGTCAAACATCATCCTAATGGGAGCTAATAGGTTTTGATACTCCATTAGACTTATGAACATGAACAAATTTGTCTCAGGAAACATTTTGAATGAAAGTTCTAAATGAAAGTTCTACCATCATTTCAGCTATTCAAGCAGCATTTTATCCACAAAGACCTTTAGAAGTAAAATCCATAATCTTGAAAGCTGTCAAAGATGTTGGTTTAGGGATGTTATGATAAAATAATGTTAAGTATAACATTAATAGCAGGTGCTCAGTGTGGCAGTCCTGTTTAATTCAGTCAATATTGCACAAGTACTTATGTTCTCAAATGTTTTCAATTAAGCCATACATAAAACAGAATCCCAATATAAATATTGTTATTTCTTACATAATACTTATTAAATCATCCTTGGTTAATCAGGCTAAAAAAAAAAATGCAAGCCTTGCAAGAACGTAAGGCTCCGCATATGTGTCTTCAGCTAAATTCAGAATTCTCTTATCTGGAACCCTGCTTGATACCAAGAGAAGACGTCACAGCCAGAAGGGCTGACCACATACCTTCTACTGTTTGCAGGACTGGCAGTTCAGCATATGCATTGTTTGCTTGGTGCCTCAACTTTGCATTTACTTATCTTATGACTCCCAAGACAGAAACTCTGAATGTTCTGTAGCTGTAAGGACACAAGCAACACCAGCTTGATTGTTGTTTATCTAAGGGTTTGAGTTTTGACATTAGTCTCATGTTCTATTAGAATAGAGAAAGCATGATGAACATGATCCTATGGCATAGAATATACTGAGAACTCTTCTCATTTTCAGTATACTAATGTGCCGTGAGGAGATGATGGCTGGAAGGAACAAGGAGACAAACACTTTTTATTTTATACTGTGTCATTTAAAATATTGTGAAAAGTGCTTTTCATGACTCATTGAGATTAAATTCCTCATGGGCAATAATTTCCATAAAGAATTCTATCCATGGAAGTGTCAATGGGCTTCTAAGAATCTGAGGAAAAACGGTCCTGGGTTGGTTTTGGTTTTGTTTTAGACTTTCAGCACAACTGAGAGGCAGACCTTTTGGGTCAGCAGAAGAAAGAATAGGTCTGTGGCCTGTGAAGTTTTGGGCTGTTCCTTCTGCTTTTTCATCTTAAGAAATTATTAACAGTGTGAGATGAAGCTGCCCCAATGGTAATGTATAAGGCTGGTTCAGGACAGAGTACAGCTGTCTTTTCTCCAGAATGTGGAGGAAGAAGGTAATTCCTGAACATAATACATCAGACAAACCTGTCTGCCCTTTCCTGATATGAGAAGAAACCTGAAAAGAGCCTATTTCTGCTGCTAAATGTCATTTTTCTCAAACTTTGGGCAAATAGCCCACTTTCTTTTGTTATAATCTGGAATGCCTTTGAAGCAGAAACCTCCAAGGAGGGTCTGAAACAATTTCCAAGAAAAAGACTGTAATTACTTGTACTGCTTTGTTCAGTGAACTGAAACAAAGCCCTAGGCAAGGGACAAGTTTGTATTTGTTTGCCTATAAATTCCATGTATGTGGTGCCACTACCCCGATACACTACTGTAAGATGCGTGTGACACAGTCTATACCTCAACCCTGGCTGTTGATGCACATTTTAGTAATGGTGCGTCATTTAGCAAGGGGAGCTGTTTTATGGCTATTTCCATCAAACTGCCATTTTTCAGTAGGTTCCAAAAGCAAGAGTAAATCACTGTGTAAGCATATTTCCTGGAAATCAATAACGATAATTCAAAGTTGAATTATCCTACATACAGCACTCCATCCTGAGTGTTGCTCAACATCTCCTAGAATGATTTGAATTCTTAGCTCTGCTGAGAATAAACACAAGATGCATTTTCTAAGACATCAAACTATGAAAGAATAATTCATCCAGAATGCTTTTGAAATTAACTACTTTTAACTGTCAGCATAATCCCATATAAAGAGAGTGTGCTTTTTTTCCCTCTTTATCAGCTGGTTAAAGGTACTACAGAAAAGAGCTTGTCTCCTCTGCCATGTTTGAAATGAAAAGCTCTTCTATGCCAGAAGTAAAAGCCCATGTTGAGGAAGTTGTCTTTTAGCCCACATGATTTATAATTTGGCTAAAAATAAGTAAAGTTTTAAGGGAAGGATCTGTATTAAAGAAGTAATTATTTTCCATAGGTTTAGTAGTTATCCATTTAAAGAGTCCAAAGCAAGCAAACAAAAAAAAATATCTTCTGTCCAAAAGCAGAACACTTAACAAATTCATCTTGGAGTTTGTACAGCAATTTAACATCTTCTCTGGCCATGCCTCAAGCAGTTGTGCTGCAATTCCAGAGGCAACATTGTGTCTCTTCAGAAAGCTCAACGGCTGCCTTCCCTTTGCAGAAGTGTCTGTTCTGGTTGAAAGGGAAGGGGCTAGCAGGAACAAAAAGAGAAGTTTTAGATGAGATTGCTGCAGAAAAAAAAAATTGAAGCAATTCGTTGCAAGCCTGAGATTACATTACAAGCACAACCAAAATTGATTTGGATTTGTGCTATAGCATCATGATAATGAAGTCTGTGGCCTTACCAAAAGATTATAAGCATGACTTTCATATTCTTATTACAACTGCCCTTAAATTCATTATGAGTTGCTAGGTCATCTTGTTACTAAACATGCGTAGCTGGCACAACTCAATATGCTCTGATAAATTTGAAAAATCAGCTGAGTAAAGAAAACTATTAGAAATAAATATACTGGATATTGGATCTTAGCTCTCATTGTACTTAGTGAGTGATCTCAATCTTGATCCACAAAACTCGTCAACACCATCATAAATTTTATTTGTAAACTACATTGTTCTTCTATTTAAGAATGTTTATTGCTTTCCACAGGACTTTTCTCTTCTGCCCTTTAAAAGTAGCTCATCTGTTAAATTTGCTCTGTCAGCAATCACCTCACATGTAAAAACCTGGGGAGTTTTTTCTGTTTTGGTGGATTACATTAGTAAAAGAATGCTTGGACACAGCAGAAGTATTAACCAATACCTGTGTTTGTGGTTTTGGGTTTTGCTGAAATTTGAAGGAATGTAGAAAGTCTCAAAGGTGGCACACATTTCAATCAAATTATTTTAACGTTGTATTTCTGAAGTGCTAAACTAATTCTGTTCAGCAAAAACATGAGTTACTGGTCTGGAAAAGTTAAGATTGTTTCATCTCTACTTCATAGCGCTTTACTTACTAGTCTGGCTGTTTTGTGAGGCCATTGGAAAAAATGCACTTTTTTTCAATATTATGTTTTTCTTAAAGCTGGAGAGTATTCTGAGCTAACTTTATCAAGGGAAAGGTACACAAATGTTAGGAAAATCTGGTATATATTTAATATGGCAAAAATGTACCCAGGTGTTAAGAAAATCTGGTATATATTCAGTATAGCACATGCCAGAGTTGAATAGTGTCTTTGACTCTTCTGGAGTTTTATCCGTATCTCTTGCGGACTATTGAAGCAGCAAGTGTTCTTTATGTTCCTAGGAGCAAGTGTACCTGATAACTGTCAGAAGTGCCATAGCTCCTAGCAGTCTCAGCCAGGCTTTCTAAGGATCACTAAATTTGCAGAAACTTCTGCAGATGAAGAGAAACTGAAAGCCTTCAATAATCAGATGATTAGTGCTGCCTTCATCCTTCCTCGCTTTCCCTTTTAAACTGCTAAGCAACCTAAGGACAGGCTTTTTGGCAATATTCAAATGTAAACATCTGACTAAAGGTTCAAGAAAGACATCTGTAGATAGATACAGATTAAAATGGCCTAATTCAGAAAATCCTGAGCTAGATTAGTTCACTTAGACAAAGACTTAGAGAAACTAACAGCTTCAACTGATTTCCAAAAATCAATCAATTTTTTAACTATATAAATATGTCCTTAGGAAAACTATCATAATCTATTTTTTGACAGTATTTGCCAGATAAATTCTTTGGAAGATACTGTCCTATGTTAAAGTTCAAGTTTCTTAAAAAAGGTGAAAGTTGTGGAGATTGTGATATTTGAGATCTGTCTGGGGTTTTTTATTTATTTGTTTAAATTTATATTGAAGACATGAGTGATTAGATGAGGTAGACCCTCCCGGAAGGAGTTGGCACATTGCTGCTGCACAGGACTAAATGAACCTTCCCTTGCAGGAGTGGACCCTGAATAGGTTGCAGCATAGGGCAGGCAGATACAGAGACAAATCAAAGCATAGGCAGCCTGCAGCTGAAGACACTGTTGAGAGAAGGAAGCAGACAGACAGACCTCTGAGGTGGCAGAGATTGATAGTGCAAAGCCTGCTGCATCTCAGAAACCTTCTGTAGTGCTACAAACAAACCTGGAAGCAAGGAAACTGTGAGAAGAAAGAGATTTTTGTATTTGTTCTGTATGTCTTAAATGACTGTCTTGATATAAGAAGTAAAGTATTCCAGTTTATAGTCAAATAAAGCCAGATTGATCAAAAAGACATCTTGTATTTCAGGATGCTCATTATAAAGACAAATTTTAGATAAACTTTCTCAAAGCTCTGGCTGACTCTTAATATAAGAATAATGTTAACAAAATAAGTATTCTTCATTATGTTAATGAGATTTGTATGATTATGAAATACATGTGAAATAGTATAGGTTACAAAGACTGTCTACCTCTTTAGATCACCTCATGTTAGTACAGCACCAAATGCAGTTTGGACCACAGCAAAAGTAGCTTTGGGACATCAGTTCTTCAAGTGTGAGGTTTAGAAAAAATGTAGGGAGTTGTATGACAGATCCTCTGGTCTTCAAAACTCTGGAGTTACCTCTTGGTCACTTGTGAATTGTCATTCAAAATCCACTGAAATCAACAAGAATAATTCAGAAAATCTCAGATTGGATTAATATTATGTGATTATGTCTATTACATTATCTGGATGTAGAAAATCATTACAGTCTGAAGGAAGTGCTCAAGGGAACTAAACTCTCTGTACCTCAGGGTTTCAGGAAAATAATGGAAATCCTGGTGGGTGCTAACAATTAGAAAAGTGATAGTCCCCAAAACATGTCTTTAATAATGACGATGTTGTTCTCTATGAGTGATATAATGAGAATATTCTACCCTACAAAGAACAGTCATGTTCCATCATTTTAGGTGGTGCCTTAGTGGGTAGTTTGGCTTGCTCTTTATTCAATTCCCAGACCCTTGCACACTTTACATACATGCTAATTAATTTCTGAATTCTCTTCCAAAGCAACTCAGTAACTTCCCTCAAAGAGAATACATGATCACAGATGGTGGGATAGTGTGCCTTCAGGGCCTCTTCCAAACATGTCTATCAGGGATATGGATTATGCCAAGTTTGGCTCTCCTGACTATGACAAACACTGTATTTGGAGACCTTTCCCTTCAAATGCCTCTTGCCTTATTCCAGAAGATGTTACACACAGCTGTGGCGTCTTGCTGTACAAACACTATTCCGGTGAGCTGCAAGAACAGTTATTTTGGTACTGTGAAATGTGAAACCACAAACACAGAATTATGTCTTCTGACTCCAAGGAGTGTGATTTGGAGAACATACAGGCCAAGTGCTGTGGAAAATTAAGGAATTGATGTTGCTCTAGAGTGTGGCAGCCTGAGAAGATCAGACATGAGCTGGTCCCCAGCAAATCACTCGGGACTTGGGTTCTTTTCTGAGTGCTGGTCACAACACTGTATAGACAAGTCTTTAGTAATTTTTGAAGAGATTTTTTTTCTTTGAAATATAGTAGAGGTTTTGAAATTCGTTATAAACCTCAGAACTTCTTGCAGAGTCAAGTGTTCACATGAATTCTTAATGGGCCAAAACTTTCAAAAGAACACATTTCATATTTATAGAAATTCATTCAATGCGACAGTGCTGTAGCAAGAAAGACACAGAAACACCCTGTTGAGCCCCTTGTATGCTTTATAAAACACTGTGTATAGCAAAATGCACTACAGGTGCAAAAGCTTACCCATATGTCTTAATTAGAAACACCCTCAAACAGTAATCACCCTAATTTAGTAGCTTCACCTTTACTATGTAGATTTTAATAGCAGCTGGCCTTGTTTAGTAGCTGCACTTATTTAATAGCTGCACCTTTACCGTAGACTTTTCCCATGCAAGCTGTAGGGGAAAGTAATTAAATTTAATGAAAACTGTGCTTTCTAAACAAGGATATATGGTTAGTCTTATGAAATGGTCAGTAGGCTAAATAATTTGTGGAGAAATTATCCACAGTCCAAAGGTTAAAGTACTGTAGCTCAAATTATAAATTAAGACTAAAGTGTCTTAATTGCAGAGTTTCCTTGATGACTAACTGATTGTCACTAACATAGTGACTATGCCCTTACAAGGCTTGTATGTCGCTGCAAGCTCAGGCACTCATAAGAGCATCATTCAGTGAATGAAGATGGAGCTGCTTTCTGGAGCACTGTGGAAATACGCAGTCCTTCAAAATATGCGTCAAAATGAGATTCTGGTTCTCATGCTATATCTTGCTTCTCCTGCCCTCTTAGGGATATACTCAGCACCAGTCTTTGCACATTTGCTCCCTGTATTATGTCAGACAAGGACAGAGTTCATAGTTTTAAGTGATCTAAGGAATAGAAAAGAAACAATGAGCTATTGATTTGCTAGCAGGGACATGATAACAGCACAAGGAATGAAGAAAAGAAAATATTGGTCTTAAAATTCTCTTTTTTAAGAGTGATTAAAAGCTATTTTTTTAAAATAGCAAGTTTTAAAATTATTATTATTATTGTTATTCTAAGCCAGAGACAGGTAGACACATGGCCTTTTTGCTAAAGAGATGGTCTTGTCTCATCTTTTCGATCAAAGTTGGTGAACAGAACACAACAGTCATTTGACGGTGGTGGGTCACAAGGAAATAAAATTTCCTTTTTTTTTGTAAGGGAATTTTAAAAAATCATGGTTTTTTTAAAATATATTTTCTTTAAGTTGAAGTAACTTTGCTTTCCACTAACGACAATGTTAGTAGTACCTCTGGAAATACTTACTTTTTCACCTCAGAACATTGTGTTCTGGGAATGTAAGCTCCAGTAAAATGCATTGAGATTTTACTTGTGAAATGTTCCCTACCATTGCCATCATGGTAGCATAGTAGTTTCATTACTGCTATTGTTGCTGCTTAATATACAAAACATTAATGGAGCAATAGCACTATGAGATTTTTGTAAGTTTTGTATTTCAGTCCTCTCATATCACTGTGCAAAATGTGCTAGTTTTTCTAGCAGATAAAGTGATGTACAGCAGTAGTGAGATAAAAGCTGCAAACAGCTGTTATGAGATGCTTTTGATCACAAGTACTTCATTTGAAAGATAAGCCTCAGAAGTTCACCTCCCCTTGTAAATGTGCACAAATTTATTTTTTGTTGCACAGCAGTAATGATTAACTGAAGATCTATTGATCTGAGTAACTAGTTCTCTCCTTTCTGAGAACTGAAAATACTAATTAAGCTATCCCTACATGGATACTTTCATTGATGTGATTTTTCTGCTTTAATGGAATTAAAAAAAAATGAGCATTTTTATTTATATATGTCCTTGGAAAACCTGATATTACTGTATTTCTCACTGGTATGTATAGGGAATAATACATTTGGTTTTACTGTTTTAGTGGATTGTGTTGTAGCTGCTAGTCTTTACCATGTCGCTGGAATAATAGGAATATTTCACCAGTTTACTCAGTTTTGTAGCAATCCTGCTTATATTTGTCTTCTTGTATATGCGGTGTGCAGGCTTGTCTAGCCCAGCAGTTTAACGTGAAACACTTATCACTAGCAATGAAAGATGTGCTTTCAAGTAGCAAACGTCTTGCTGTTGTTCTAGATTACCAGCTTGCTTTGTAAAAGCAATAGTGACTTTTTAACTGTCTACCCTTTATTAGGTTTATGATCGATGAACCTGTGCTAACCAGCTTTGAGAATCCAAGAGGTTATCTCCTGGCAGAGCATGCACATTTTCATTCATAAGAAGATGGAGTTTCCAAGGTAGACACAAGTAATGCAAGACATCGTGTCTCAGTTGTGTGTTTGCTCAGCACAGCCCACCCTGCGCCTTCTGTTTCACCACAAGCAGTTACTTCGTGGTAGGAGCAGCAGTTAGTGGCCCCTTACTCTTAAAACTATTGCCCTGTGTGACCTCTCCACACGCAATGCTGCAGCAGAAATACTGATCTACACCACCATGACAAATGTCACAAACTCTGAATTCTTGGTAAGAGTCTTTTTCTCTCATTTAGACTAGACATTTCATTCTGGACTAATAAAATTATCTTCAAAATAAGTGTATTTCTGTGAAACTTCTTCATTTTGACAAGTGGTAATTCCTCATCTACTCCCAAGAAATGCTTTTTGCCAAAAAAAGTTTTGGTCAATTCTGTCTGAGAGTACTCATCTATCATTTACCCATTTGCCTTTTTTTTTTTTTTGCATTTTCTCTCAGATATGTGGTACACCCTATCTCTCTGAAAAACACAATATTCTGTTTCAAAGCCATGTCACAAATGTGAAGATAGAGAGAAGAAATATAATGCATGCTGATAAGTGTGCTCCACCCCTTGTATCCAGTTACAAGCATTATTGTAGGAACCTGTGTCCTGTCCCCTAACCCAACCTGCCCTTCTCCATTGCATGTCTGGTGACCGTGCCCTCTGATGTGTGAAATGTCCAGTTAGTTAATGACCCAAGGGCTTTCTCCCCTTCCTACGGGTTGCAGTCTATGGAAAACACAGCTGAGGTAATAATCAGGCCCATAAACTGCAATGTTACCATGGGAGTATGAATGTTACAGATTTCTGAGACAAAATAATAAAAAGGAGGAAAGAAATTTCTCTTGCTATGAGAAATACTGATTTCTCTGGTCTTTTTGAAGAAGCATTACACAGGAGAAGCTGTAATTGCATTGTGAAGTCATTTTTAATGTTTCTTATCTTCAACGTCATTTTTTGCAACTGATTTTTATAGCGAATGCATGGAAGAATGCCTTGCTTGTGAGGAGACATCTTTTCTTTGAAATGTGAAACTGCTGACAGTCTTACCAGCAGTACCTGAAATGCAATTTGTGAGTCTTGGAGGGGGGGGAAGGAAAGAGTGAAAAACACTATCTGGTCTGGATTTGATTAACATGTATTATTCCCTTGCCCTCAGCTTATGGGAGAACTGGGCTTCCCATATGATATGTGTTGCTGCAGGTGTGGATTGTATAAAGGCCTCAGCAGAAGTTTTTAGCTTTTAAAGACCATGGGACGATTTTGTCCAGCTTTAAACCAATTCTCAGATACAAAGACGGTTAAAAATTTTGGCCACTGTGAACAGGAACAAGCACTAATAGAGGCGGCTTGCTAAAACCTGCAAGGCAAGGATAGTGTTTAGGTGAACTGGGACATGCAGTGACTTTGTTGGTTTTAATCTTTCTGCTTCTAATGACATACCCTTGCATGAGTGAGCAATGCAATTGTTTTGTAGAAGCTGATTTTGGAGAACTTAATCTGTCACCTTGCAAGGGGAAGGCTGTCTGGGGGTTCTGAGTACGAGTAGACCTGCCATGTTATTGCAGATGGAAGGAAGGAAGGCCTGCAAATTCATATTCTAATGTATGATGTAGGACCATGTGTTTTCATCAAAAGATAGCTAAGCTAGTGAAATGAGCTGCCTAAATGGATGTACTCATCAGGGTTCAACAAAATCTAAATTACCACTTTTTCTCTAACATTACAATTCAGTTGCCTCCTCAAAATCTGAAGTCAAGTAATTTACAAGACTTCATCTTTTGTTGTGTTTTTCACAGTGTTTTAACAGAGTATATTGTGTATCTGTAACAGATGACTTATGATTAGAGTCAATAGTTCACAATTCTACTTGGAGATGTATGCAGGTTATTTGAAAAGTTCAAGGGAAGCCTACACCACTACAGCCGCACTGTTTAGTGGTTATTGGAGCACGTAGATGTCTTGACAGTTTAACTTTTCTTGTGTCCTTTTTAATTATTAGCAGTTTTATCAGGCAAACAAACAAGATGCATAAGTTTAATCTGTATTACATTTAAAGGTATAATATATATGATATATTTTTGCACCTATTTTCTGAATATTTGTAATTAACGGTAATAGCAGTGTGGCTTATAATTTCATAAAAACTGGTCATTCTAATTTATGAAAATGTTTATTTTGATAATGCATTTATCATATAGACTACATCTCAACATAGTGTGATGGCTGTAAAGTGCTTACTAAATTTATTACTGTTATAAATGGTTACAGTAAAAAAACATTGATAGTAGGCAAAATATCAAAAAGGAAAAAAAATACTTTTATGAATTCATGTCTGTTAAAGTGAAGGAGAAGGTTTATGTTGACTTCTATTGTCTTTGGATTCAGGTCCTGCAAAAAGGAGCCCTGAAGCTATGCAGAATCTGTGAGGTGAATTGAAGGGCAAATACAGTTTCAGGTAGCTGCTGTAAAACTATCACAGAATTGCTGTTCAGTAGAACAGGGAGGGAGTTATGATTCTGTGGTATCTTCGTTTTTATTAAGATCAGTTGGAAATATACCAGAATGATAATATACCTCAGAATCTGCTTCATATTAGTATCTGCAAAGATGAGAGCATCTCTTCACATTTAAAAAATATAAATTAAAGACCTTGATTTTTAGGTACTGAACTGATTTGCCACTTCTGTCGAAATGAAAGGAAATACCAGCATTAAAAATATAAACTGTTTAGGCATCTATATTTGAAAATTGTGACATGTTTTTCAAAATATGCTGAAGTGCCTATGGGCCAAGACTGGATCTTTTGAAATATTTAATAAACTACGTGTTTGTTTGTTTGCAAAATTAAATGCAAGAAATATACATATAGGCTGAGTATCTCTAATGTATTGAGTTCAGTATTACTATTTTGAAATTAGTTCCCATTATTTGTGATGTTGTACTAGGCATTATAGTTTGCATTTTCTTTACGTAATGGTATTTCATAGCTTTTGCATGAAGTAAGCTAGATTCAGAAGATCCAAAAATTTATTGCACTAGATATAAAATTATTCCTGGGCAAATCCTAATTTTATAAGTATTTAGAGTTTTTCTGGGTTTTGTTTTGGCAAGGAATTTGATAAATTAACTTAATTTTTATTCAGCAAAGGAATGTCTGGCAGATAGTAAAATGCATGATAACAGATTTGCTCCATTAGTTGCTGAGTAGTGTAAATGTTGCAAATTTCATTCACCAATCTTGCAATCAAACTCTTTTATAGATAATGGATCTGTTGAGTTAAATTACATTAATCTGCCTAAGGTAGTTTCTTCTTGTATCAAGCAGTGAAGTGAAGTCTGTATTAGTCTCAGAATTCTTATGTCTGTGGTAATCCTTTCCTTGCTAAAATTTTGAAATTACTTTTTTATTTCTGTGAATAATTCTATCAGTAAGTCTTATGCACTACTGATAGTTTTGGTAAAGTGTACCAGCAGAGTACATTATCACAGCTCAGTGTTAACCACTTCATAGTCAGCAATGAAATCTATTTCCAACTATAAATAAGAATTATAACCTTTATTTGCATTCCATGTATTTCCTTCCCTCTTCTCTTAAAATGAAAGATCTGAAAGGTGACTGTCCACACCTTGGTTCAAGGGCTGACTCTCCAAGAACTTTAGAAAAATTAAAAAGGACTGTTATGTTATTTAGGTTGTACAGTTGACTAGCGTGAAGTGATCTAGCTCTACTAAAGCTGATGGAACCAAAATGATAAATCTTGGATAAGAACTACAGTGTTCAAATGCTTACGTTGTTTCTGGTCAGTTGAAAAGTCACTTCCATTCTATTTGCTGCTTTTCCTTTGTCTTTAATTTCTGAAGTGATTTGGCTTATGATCTTAAAGTTGTATTTTTTTTTTGCTAGCCTCACCAAAGAAAAAACCCTTTTAATATTAAAGATGTAGTGGGAGGAATAAAAAGCCAAAAACCTTTGACACATTATGCATAAATGTACAACATAGTATGAGCAGCGAAGGAGTGAAATATGGTTCTGTGGGATAAGGACATTAAAATGACAGAAATAGTAAAGAAAGACATCCCTTCCCACATCCCTTTTTATTCTTATAATAAAAATAAAACTATTATGAGGGCAGTGCAAAACAAGCCATCTTACTTTTTATATAAACTTTAATAGCAAATACTGCAATCTGCAGTTGCCTTTTCCTGCTTTTCCACGTGTACAATTTACATGAGACCCTAACACAGTGTTCAGGAAGTGCCATGCCCTATGTCGTATGACAGCAGAAGCCTTATGATTGCCACTAAACCATGCTAGGAATATTACCTTTCATTAACCCTTATACTGCCTGAATGGTAGAGCTCATTTGTTCTTCCTTTCTTAGTAAACATCCCTCCATCCCATCTTCGGTAGTAGGGCTGATTGGCCAGAGATCTTACTGGTTTAGGAGTTGATAACAAGTGATCGCTCCTGGTGATTACACTGAAATGAATTCTTCATGCTGGACCTAAACCTCAAAAGCATTACGGATTAAAAAGGACAGACAGACTTCATAATTTTTAAGTGACAACAATTTTTAGGAGACAGAATAGAGTTAGTTAACTAACACAGGAAGTCACAAACTGGAGTAAAAATGAAGGCAAAATCTGTTGAACAGACAAATTAATAAACAAGGTTAGCACACATCAATAGGTGGACTCTCATTTAACTGAGAAAAAAGCCCTCTGTTAGTTTGGTTTCCCACTGAAGAAAGATTTTTGCAGTGACTGTCACTGTCCACCTTCCAGCCTCTCTATCTTTGAACCCTCAGGCCTGTTTCAAATAAATTTTGACAGGGGAAGGAGTTTCAGGAGTCCAAAATTCTTTGCAAATTTATGGGAGACGGTGATGATTTAGTTGCACTGATAATATATTTCTATCGGAGAGATGAGTAATACAAATATTCATAAACATCTGACTTTCAGCTGAGCCCTGGCCTGACTGGAGGGCCTGACTAGACCAGAGGCAGGTGAGCTCAATATAAGATGAGATAGATGGCAAGTCATTGCACAGAGGATGTGGATGCAACACACCATGGTCTCGTATTCAAAGATTTTAACTTGTATTTCAGTATGTCTAAATGCGATTCTGCCATTAATTATTTAGAAAACTCTAAAATATTTTACAAAAGGGGGGAAGGGAAGGGGAGGGGAGGGGAGGGGAGGCTTGCTGCACCACCAGGAGCCGCCACTTTTGAGATCTCCCTGCATGCAGTACAAGCACTGGGCAGCACGAGAGCGCTTTTCATGCATCACTGGCCAAGAAGGACAGCAGAGCAAGTTTTGGACAGCAAAAAGTGTGCTTGTCATTGCTATGTGCCATACCTTGGAAAATACCCCATGGTACCACACACCTCTTCCTCTTCTGCTTCTTCTTCTTTCTTCTGTGTGTGCTCAGTTCTGACCCTCCTTGTTCAAGTTCTTGCTCTTCAGGAGGCATGGACTGCTTCGCCTGTATTCCTGCACCTGCTTTCTGTGGCCCTGTGCCTTTCCTTTGCCAGACTGCAAGGATGTGTTTTCAAGCTAAACTGAAGAACGCATCAGCCTGCTCCTGGCTACGCATGCGCATTGTGTTCATGCTTGTGACCACTGGCTCTGAAAAGGATTGACAGAACTTGAAGAAAATCCTGTTTCCACCTGTAACATCCATGATTTGTGTCCCTGAAAGTGTTTTTGGAGCTGAAAAACCCCTGGCGTTTCAAGCAAATTAATTTAATCTTTGTTTGTCTCAGGGTGAGCGCAAGGAATAAAACGGAATAAAGTAGATTAGAATGGAATGGAATGGGATAGCTATGCTACATTATGCCTCAGTTTCTGTATGACAAGCTCTGACCTAGGGCAGAGGGCTCCATCCGGGAGGGCAGGTCTCTGCAGTGGAGGGGCCAGGCCCATCCAGGAGGCAGGGGCAGAGACGGGCACACCTACAGCATGGCTCAGGCAGGGACTGAAGGCCCCAGGCTGAGCTGAGACACGTCCCCTGGGCCCCTGGCAGGAGGTGCTGGGGCTGGCAGTCCCAGGGGAGGCCGGTCCCAGCCACTGAGGCCTATGAGCACCCCCAGGGCCCTGGCACAGGGACACCTGAACTGCTCATACGCTCTCCTTTAGGTGTTTATGCTTGGTCCCTTTGGAGACAAGAGTATGGGGCCAGAGGGACGTTTGCTCTGAGGGAGTACTCAGTTGCTCTCAGGCTCTTGGGTTTTCGCATGTTTTTCCAGGGGAAAACACCTCACTCAGGCACTTCTAAAAATGACTACAAGGAGAAGAAAACAATATCCATGGGGAAATGAACAGGTATTGGTCTCCTCAAAAAGATTTGCAACCCTTTAGTTGAGGAGCACGTCCTGCTTCAGACTGAGGGCCTGATCTGTGACCTTGCTAGGCTCAGAGGGATGGGATTTTGCCGCTCTGCAGAAGCCCAGCTAGACTGGATGGACACAGAAGACTTTCAGAAACCGCACTCCACACCTGCTTTTTGCAAATGTGTTCAGATGGTGAAATGATCTCAAGACGATCCACAGCTCTCAGCCCCATCAGAAGGTACATGCCTCCTTCCCCCAACGTGACAGGGCCAACGCCTAGGATGGCACACAACTGCCGATTCAATGCCTTCTGCTAGTGCAGGGCTGGGGAGAAATGTCATCAGAGATTTCCTCAGTGTGTACTGCTAGGGAAAGAAGGAGTTAGGGAGAAGACTACAATAAAATAATCAAAATATGTATCAATATATATTGAAATATATTGAGAAGTGAGAGAAGAGGAGAGAAGAGAAGAGAGGAGAGGAGAGAGGAGAGGAGAGGAGAGGAGGGGAGGGGAGGGGAGGGGAGGGGAGGGGAGGGGAGGGGAGGGGAGGGGAGGGGAGGGAAGGGGAGGGAAGGGAAGGGAAGGGAAGGGAAGGGAAGGGAAGGGAAGGGAAGGGAAGGGAAGGGAAGGGAAGGGAAGGGAAGGGAAGGGAAGGGAAGGGAAGGGAAGGGAAGGGAAGGGAAGGGAAGGGAAGGGAAGGGAAGGGAAGGGAAGGGAAGGGAAGGGAAGGGAAGGGAAGGGAAGGGAAGGGAAGGGAAGGGAAGGGAAGGGAAGGGAAGGGAAGGGAAGGGAAGGGAAGGGAAGGGAAGGGAAGGGAAGGGAAGGGAAGGGAAGGGAAGGGAAGGGAAGGGAAGGGAAGGGAAGGGAAGGGAAGGGAAGGGAAGGGAAGGGAAGGGAAGGGAAGGGAAGGGAAGGGAAGGGAAGGGAAGGGAAGGGAAGGGAAGGGAAGGGAAGGGAAGGGAAGGGAAGGGAAGGGAAGGGAAGGGAAGGGAAGGGAAGGGAAGGGAAGGGAAGGGAAGGGAAGGGAAGGGAAGGGAAGGGAAGGGAAGGGAAGGGAAGGGAAGGGAAGGGAAGGGAAGGGAAGGGAAGGGAAGGGAAGGGAAGGGAAGGGAAGGGAAGGGAAGGGAAGGGAAGGGAAGGGAAGGGAGAGAAGAATCGTTTGGCTGGAATGGACCTACAATGACCCTCTAGTCCAACTGCTGGACCACTTCAGGGCTGACCAAAAGTTAAAGCATGGCACTCGGGGCATTTTCCAATGCCTCTAAAACACTGTCAGGCATGGGACATTGACCACCTCTCTCCAGGAAGCCTCTTCCAGGGTTTGACCACCGCCTTGGAAGAGAAATGTTTCCTCATGCCAGGTCTGAACCTCAACTGACGGGCACTGCTTTAAGCCATTCCCACATGCTCTGGCAGGCACTGGATCCCAGGGAGATGAGACCAGCACCTGCCTCTCCACTTCCCATCCTCAGGAAGCTGTAGAGAGCAGTGAGGTCACCCCTCAGCCTCCTTCTCACCAAGCTAGAGTAACTCAGAGTCCTCCCTCAGCCACTTCTCAGAGGAGATGCCTTCCAGCCCCTTCACCAGTTTTGTTGCCCTTCTTGGCATGCATTCAAATCTCTTAACGTTGTTTTGAAATGGTGGGGCCCAGAATTGCTCATAATAGTCAAGATGAGGCTGCACCAGTACTGAATACCATAGGATAATCACCCCTTTTGACCAGCTGGATATGGTGTGTTTGATTCACCCCAGGATGTGGTTTGCCCTCTTGGCTGCCAGGGCACACTGCTGTCTCATGTTGAGCCTCCTGTCAGCCAGCATCCCCAGACCTTTTCTGCAGGGCTTCTCTCCAGCCACTCCTCTCCCATTTTAGTCTTGTGCCCAGCCTTACTCTTTCACAGGTGCAGAATCTGTCATTTGTTCATGGTGAGTTTCATGCCACTGATGATAGCACCTGGCATTATCTTCTCCATGATTTTTCCAGGTACCAGGGTCAGACTAACAGGTCTGTAGTTTCCTTGGGCTTCCTTCAAGTCTGTCATATAAACTGGAATAACATTGGCTCGCTTCCGATCAGCAGGGACCTCCCCAGGCTCCCAAGACCTCTGGTAAATGATTGAGAGGGGTCCTGCTGTAATATCTGCTGGCTCCTTCAGCACTCTCGGATGAATCCCATCCAGCCCCACGGATTCAACTGGTACATGGTACAACTGGTCCCTTTCAATTTCAGTGTCCATAAATGGAAACAGTACAGAACACTCCATAAAAATAAGTCCTACCTCCTCAAATAGATAACTTCTTTGGGTTTTTTTTTTTGTTTTACAGAAAAAAAAGATAAGTGGGGCAATAGGATATCAAAGCTAAAAGTGAAAACAACCAAGTCACAGCCTTGCGTCTGATTTTGACAAGTTGTACTTCTTGTTGTGGATCTCTGGTGTATAATCCAGCATCCTCTAATGAACACATCAACAGGAAAGTAGAAATGGAAAACGTAGCAGCTCTTTGATAAGCCTATTAGAAGTAGAATTATGATCAAGGTATTCTGACAATCATGGCAGAACATAGCTCACATGGCAACCAAATGTGTGTAATCTGCCAGCACTCGTTGATAATTTTCACATTTAAAAAAAAGAATTGTATGAAAACCACAAATTTAATGAAAAGTTAATCTTTTTAAAAATATCCATTCTAAAGGGGGCAGAATAAGTGTGAACCCCACAAAACGTAAAACCATCAACATGCACACCCTTCCTTTCTCCAGACAGACTTTTTAATTACCAGAACAGAGCAGTCTTAAACTAATGTATCAGTTTTCAATAAAGTTAAACCTTCACATGGTACTACCAAATCTTTTGTATTACTGAGTCATAAAACAAAAGGTGCTTTTGTGTGCGTTTTCTAAAGACCTACCTTTTTATCTACAAGTGGGGATAAGCAAAATAAGTCTTTCCTGGATGTCCTGATGATGCTGCAAATGGCTACATGAAATTAGTTCGGTGTATACAAATGCATATTTTAAATTAGAAGGATCAGTGATCAGAAGACAGCTTTAAGATCATCATCATCATAGGAAAAAGGATAAAACAGAGATCTCAATTTAGAAAATATACATGATTTTGAAGTGCAGTGCTCTTTTCCTCTTCACCTTGAGTTGATTAGGAAAAACTGAAAGATAATGAGTAATTTGTTACAATTGGAGACAGTGTAAAAGGCATAGATATACTGTCTGTCAATATCTTTACTCAGAATTGTTCCTACTCTTTAAAATTGCACTGGTTCAGAAAATACAGAGTTTGTAGAGATGTAAAATAAGTCTTAAGGGCATTTGAGGCTGTTCCTGCCTCCTCCATCGGGCAGTCTGATTGGAAAATCAAGTTACTAAATCAGTGCCCAAAGTTTATGAAGCCTTTCAATCTGTGCTTAACTGCCTTGCAGCAGTAAGACTTTTGATTCTAGTGTCACCCACTGCAGAAGTACTATATTGCCTTTGATAGCCACAAGTTGCATAGAAGGCTGGATATCAGAAAAATTATCCTTTGCACTTGAGAACAGATCCTCTCCACAGCCAGAGAGTTGCCAAAATTAACTGGCTGTGAAATGGGGCACTGCAAGAGGGCTAAGGGAGTGGGAATTGTTTAATCAGCATTTTTCTGACTCAGACATGGAGATCCTGTCACTTCTATTTCAACTGTATGATATCCACGGATGATGGCACTGCTGCCCCTGGGCCTCATATCACAATACTCTCAGAGCTGTTAGCACTGTCCTCCAACTTCTAAAATTGGTATAGGTTTTAAAATAGGACAAGGGTGTATTTGTTTAATAAGTAGAGACAGGGAATACACACTTTATGCACTGTAAGCAGTAGAGTCCAAGTAAGCAATACCCAGTGCCTGACCAATGAGAACTATATTCTTACTACTACTGTGTATCTGCAACAGAGAGACCACTGTAAAACAAGATTTGTGCCTAGCAGACAAATACCTTCGTGGTGTGAAGACAGTGACACACTGTATGCCCAAGAGACTTCACAGAATAGCAACTCCAAACCAGGTTGAAGCAGATATGCGTAGTAAACATATCGTCATGCTTATCAATCACAGTACACTTCACAAATATTATCAGCTATGAACAGAAGCAGACACAGTCCTTTTTCTTCCCCCTTTAAAAAATCAAATGTGATTTCAGCTAATGAGACCTGTGTGAGGACAGTATCCATCCAGTAACCCAAACTGAGTGCAGTTTTACACTTAAAATATGAATGTACATTGAAAAATAAAGGGAAAACTGCTCTAACTGTTATCTATTTCTTACTTTATATTCACTTGTCAGAGATTAAAAACCAAGTTAGGTTACACAGCTGCCTACTGTCCTTTTGGGCATGCAGCAACAGAAGGGTTCACTTATGCAATTACTGATGGAACTAGCTGGAGAAGTGGATGGAGGAACCTCCAGTTGCATGGAAGCTGTAATTGGCAGAAGGAGACCAAAACAATCCATTCCCTTTAAATATGAGTAAAGATTGTTTATTTAAGAGGACTTACATGATTTGAAATGCCCTGATTAAGCAGTTGTATCACTTAAACTAAATGGATATAAACATTACTAAGTATTATTTGTAGTTGCATTGAGTAGTTGAATTGAGTCTTTCCAACTCAATTCACTCTATGGAGGCATTTCTTGTGACCTTTAGCCACTGTCTTAACACCTCTCATTGCAATTGGCAGAGCATTTTTTTGGCTGCTACTGTGTAAGATAGACAGGGCGCTAGCCTGGAGCACTTTCTGACCTTTAACTGCCATATTAATACCTATAATTGGAACTGAAAGGCAATTTAGGCTGAATATCACTCCAACAAAGCAATCTGAACAATTATGATTATCTCATTAAAGCCACAGACCACACAACCCCCTTGAGAAAGGGGGCAAGAAAAAGGGTTCTGAAGATTAGTCCCATTAAGCTGGTTTTCCCAACTATACTTTGGCAGTTCTAACAAAGACAACAATCCGAATTCCTGTACTGAATTAAGGAATGTATGAA
Source organism: Phalacrocorax carbo (assembly GCF_963921805.1). Lineage (NCBI taxonomy): Eukaryota > Metazoa > Chordata > Aves > Suliformes > Phalacrocoracidae > Phalacrocorax > Phalacrocorax carbo. Next base: position 108,826,964 of record NC_087514.1, read on the forward strand.
CTAAATGTCTAATTCAAGTGATTTCTAAGTTCATGCTTCAGAATGCCAGTAGTCAGTGTCTGTGATAAATTAGATTACTCAGAATCATGAACCACTGAACCCAATTATCAAACCTGTAACACCAATGTCTGTTACAATAGTGATTGTCTTGTTACACTGACATTTTAAGAAGCTTCACCTGGAATATGCAGTAAAACCACCTCCTACTCTGTAAGGACATGAGAGAACGTAGGGAAAAAACTTTTTTTTTTTCAGAACTTTCTGAACTGTCAGAGGTTTGTATGAGTCCTGCCCCTCCCTTAATATATTCCATGTTTGAATACAGCAGCTTTATCTATAATACACCACCATAGCACCACTGGTGGCACTGTTTTTGCTACCTCATGAGTTATACCTGTACCACAGGGAGGTGCCTGATCACTCAGAAGAAATAAAGATGGTCAGCTGCTTACCAGTAATTACAGACTATACTTGCCCCAGTGTGTTCCCTGCACTTAGCCATTTTCTTTATATGTATACATGGATGAGAGAATATTTTTTTTTTAATATAGTTTGTTCCATACTGCCCATAGCTTTTATTTTGATTTTGGCTCTCTAGGTGCACTTTATCCAGCCTCCTTATACTTCTCAGCTAGATGGAATGGATTTTGGACAAAGAATCCCATGCTGAAACAACTCCAAGAAACGGTCTGAGAAAGGCTAGAGCACATGAGGTTGAGTTCCCTGCCTTGGCTCTCAGAGGGTTCACACACTAATTGAGCAAGTGGACATGCAACTACAGCTCTCCACAGCTCTTAAGGTAACTGATTTGTGCCTCCATCTTTTCCATATGCTTTTGGAAAGTGTCCAGTACATAGCATGAGTACATAGCATGATTTGTGGCTTGTGAAGTCTTAATAGCCTATACAGCTTCAGGCGCTTGCTATTATGAAGATTTACTACTCTTTAAGAGGTCTGCAATATTGCTGTCTTCACGCCTACCTGTAGCAGTACACTTGCCCTTCTGTTCATATACTGCCATAAGCACTGGAGGAATGAGAGTCAGAGCAGACCACCCAGCTTTTTACAGGATTCTTTACTATATCCAACCCCATATTCACTTCCACTGAATAGACAATTCAGATATGGGGGGGGGATGTGTGTGCTTTTGGTTGGTTTGGTTTTGTCTGTGAACTACCATTCGCTTCTTCCAGCATGTTGTCATTCTGCAGATTTGACAGAAATATCAGAAAGAGATTAACATGCAGGAACAGAACTCCATTTACAACTACAGCTGCCTCAGATCACATCGTATGATGTTCTCTCCAGTGCTGCTGACATTTTTAAAGCTCCCTAGAATATAAGAAATTTAAGATTGGGTTCAAATAAAACAGGTCACCAGGGACATCACACAGTATCATCTAACGTATCCACTACTCCCTGTTCTGGCAAGTCATCAAATAGATATGGATGTGCACTTGTTCTACCCAAAGGTTATTTCCTTGGTGTACAAGCTTGGGGCAAGGCAGCTCTGTTGTCTGAAGATAAGATCCAAAATAGTGGGAACAGAAAGCAAGAACATAGGCAGGAGCTGGAAGAGTAAGGGCAGGAACCGATAGAGACACAGGAACCAGCACAGGAGTCAAGAGTAGGAAAGTGGAATAAACATTATTTTAGCAGAAGCATGAACTAAGTCAGGTGTAGGGACTACTGTAGGCAGCCTGGTCAGGAGCAGGGAAGATTTGCTCAAGATAAAAGCTTGAGAGTCAGATATAAATGGAGAAAAAATATCAAACCAAAACCAAACCACCAGCATAAGCTACAGCTAAGCTTTCAATAGCAGTGTGCTGCAGCCCTGACTCTGGTTAAACACCCTCAGGAGTTTCCACCAATTCCCCTGTCAGTATCTGTCCAGTGTGATTGCCTTAGTAACCATCCTGCTGAGAGTTCAATTGCAGTTCATACCCTGTGAGATTTAACTTTAGAAAAATCTGGTGCTTTTACACTTGAAGAGAAAAGACACACACACACAAAAGCCATGCTTCTGCATGTCCTTGCAGGCACATTATACCAAGACTTAAAGTGATCTCAATGATCTCAAATAGCTTTCCCTGTGTCTAGTTATTACATGCTGGGCTTTTGTAGTAAACTTGGGCTTCTTGTGCTTGCTTCATCATATATTCACTGTAATTTTCACAAGCACAAAAGGAATTATGTATGTTGTACAATAAAATAGTTTTTAGCTCTTAATGGCAGTGTGATTAATTCAGCCAGAGAAGGTGCTACTAGATGCCACTCTTACTTTAAAGCGTAGACCACCAAGTTACAAGCAAAGTCTAAGGTTACTGCACGTTCAAGGTTGAACAGACAATGAAAATTCAAATTAATCCTGTATCTGCTGTGAGCCTGGCAGCGTTTAGCCCAATTTTAGCAGTGCAAAACCACCTCACTTACATAGGTTTGGACTGCAGTCTGAGAGCTGGCTAATGGGATTGTAGTGCGTGAGAATGGAACATCTCAGAAGCAACTAAGAGTGATGCAAGCAAGACCTAGAGTAATCAGGTCTTGCCAGATAATTTGGATTGTTTCCATGTCTGAAGCTAGCTGTATAGGTGCACCCACAGTGAATTTTCAATCAGAGGAAATTCTTTTGCAGTCGTCACAGCTAAACACCTCTCATTAGGTTTATCTCATTGCTAATGCAGCCAGCAGGATAGGAGTGAAACTTCCATTCTGAATAGTAACTTGAAAATTTGTGTGGTGATCAGTAAGGGCTGATTCAGCTCCTAAATCTATGATGAATCTCAAAAAGAAATCAGCCAACAGATAGAAGTTAAAGTTTATATGGGATGATGAATATATGTCTTTCTTTATAAGCAGCTGTTCTCTTAACTAGAGGTTTCAACAGCCTTGATATTTATGTTGGCACAAGTCAGTTTTTGGATTTTCACTTATACAAGTGTTTGTGAAATGGGAATTTTATTTCTACCAGCCTCCGAACTACAATACACTTCATAACTGGATACACAGTTTTAAAAGAAAGTATACTCATACAAACCCAAGCAGTTTTGATGCTAGAAAGACTTTCCCTGACAGAAGCTTGAGACTTGATCTTGCTGTCCCTAGACTAAAACACCCTGGATGATCAATGTACATAATTACTACGGCTATGTCTTAGTAATCAGAGCAGTTTGCAGCCAATCAAGCCATTTCTCTCTCTTTCCAGTTTTGTTAATATCAACTGAGAAATGAGTCAACAATAAATTCAAGTATGAAAAAATATGCTATACTTACCATTTGCTTTATGCACTGTCCTTTCTAAAGGCAATAGATTTACACCAAAGACTAATTTGGGTTACCTTGTATTTCAGAAATCACTTTGATGAATGAAGAAGACATTAAATGTGTTTGATTCCCTTCTTTTTCCAGACAACTTGGTAGGACTTACATTTTTTAACACAAACGTAGGTAACTTTACGCACCTAATTAAATTATTTTTTCATGGTGCAAAAATATATCCCTAAAGCAAAATACACTTAACGTTCACAGCACTGAATGTGTTTTTTCTCCCTTCTTATTTACATCTCCTGAATGTATGGTAAAAAACCCCAAACTCAAGAGCATACTAAATTTCGTCTGCATGATATTTGATACTGGCGGGTAGTATCACTTTAAACACTATTAAGTAATAGATCAGAGAGAATAAAAATATTTTCCATCCCCCTCAAGCTTTTAACCTTTAGGGCTTCCTTGAGGGGAAAATGATTCAAATGCCAAAATCACAATTATGCATTCACTATGCAGAAAAGATGGCCAGCCGTTTACACAGAGAAACTATGCAATACATTAAAGTTACTTTAAGGTCCTTAGTTTTCCTGTTCACTAATTTCCCTTCTCATAACTCCTGCAGAGACACTCAAGAGTTTTTTTCAGGCTCAGCAATCACACTATCTTCCCCAAAGGCACTTTCATCATCAGACTAAGCTTCCAAGTCATAAGTAATGTGGCTGCCCTATAGATTCAGCATGGAAAGTAAGGAGAAGACTGGTAAGTAATCAACAAGTACAGAACAACACAGGGTTAGTAGGCAGCTCTCCACCAAGGGAGAAGTTAGGATGTACTTTGCCTTATGATGTAAAGAGGATTTATTTTTTCAATTTTTAAAGGAGGAGGTGATCAGAAGCCTTACTGGAAATAATGATCTGCTGCATGGAAAGCTTAAACAAGGTGGAGCGGGGTGTGGGGGATGTCAGCAAGACAGCTGAGAAAAAAGTTTAAATTTCTTGACTAAATGCAGAGGGAGGCTTTTCTTTGAGTCTACCTTGAAGGGCTCAGGCTCCCCTTTGTTTTTGGCTGCTACAGCAAGAGCTCTTTACCCTGTTTAACCCTAACCCACACAAGCGGTATGAGTATGTATATCCTCTGCCAGTTAAATGCACGCAGAAAACACGAATAGAATACAACTACACTGACCTGGACAGAATTCTTTACCATTGCATTAAAAACCTGTACTGAGGCACTGTACACAGAATGAGCATAACTTAAATGTTTACACTGAGAACTTCCCATTAGAGGATACAAAAGTGGTTGGGATACAGTTGGGTTTGTTGTGAAGTACTATTTTCAACCAGAAGAGTAAATGAGTAAATGAAAAATTTCCTCCAGTACTGCTTATGCCAATGAGGACTCTGCCCTTAACTACTGGTTCCCTTTTCTCTCCAGCAGCTACTACTTTTGCAATTAACAAACTTCAAGGCAATATGGTTCTTTATTTTCCTGAGTAAATATCAAGGATTTTATTGTCAGGCAGAAAGAATATGAAACCATTCAAACCACACTACTGTGCCATCCTGTCTTCAAAAGCAGCAAGTAACTCAAGATGTCTAATCCTACTAGCATTTGTTAATTTTTTCTCTCTTACTTACAAAGACTAAACTCTATGACACTAAGTAGGCAAGTTCAAAAATACTTTGTTTAGTTTCCCATTTGTTTATTACTGAGAGTGAAAAACTTGATATATTAACCTTTACCCCAGGAAAGTCATTCACCCACACACGAATGTGTTGATTAATGTAAAACAAACATAATTTCCCTGCATGAAGGTTATACCACAAAAAAGGTTTAGTCTGCATCTGAATTACCAGTGCATCACTTAGCACCTCTCTAGTGTCTAGACCATATGGCTTCAATTGACAGCTGATGAAACCAGTAATTGTCCTCTTGCATTAGTCATTGGTTATATTGTTGCTCAGATTCTTGATGGCAGAAGGAGAAACAACCTCCCTATAATGGCCTTGATAATGCATGCTAAAATTGAGCAGAAGCCAAAACCTCTTCTTAGCTGTTATTATAGCTGGCCTAGAGGTAGGAAAGCATACATCAACATGTTCCTAAAACTGAACTGCAGTCCAAAATTATTATTCATTTTTTATGAAAAATGGAATCACATTTATTCATGCAAATGTCTGGGAAAATCTTATACAAGGAATTCTCACCTTCTGTCAACAGAAGAGATATCTGTGCTAATCAAATAACAGCATATAATGAACACTGAATTATTAACTGTCATCAGGAATAACAGAGCTCAGACACAGCCAAAACTAGGAAACCATAATATCTGGGATTTTAGAGTCTCTGGCTTGAGAACTTCCTGCCACCCAACACACATATTTTACAAACAGCAAACCGAGGTACCGAGATCCTGGTAGTATTACCATAAATAATATAGAACTTCTATGAATTAACTTTTCAAAAAATAAGGCATCAAACCTATGAAGTGTAAAGGCACAGTCCAGGGTCCCCCTATGAAAACTATCCTTCTTGTCAGTGTTAGAACCCATGTATGTATTTAACGGATTTACTGTGAAAGTTCCAAAATAGGTGAGCAGAGTCTAAGCAACTCTAGATTCTATTCCTAAATTACCCACGAATATTAAAGATGTCATTAGATCCTATACAGTAATAAAATTCCAGTTCCAGTTTACTACTCCAGTACCAATTTATTTTAACAAAACCAAAATATTGTATATTTACACATTTGTAAACATGAAGTATTTTTAAATAGCTGCTTCTCCTTTATTTGTTACAATAAAGCACTCAGTTCAAGTCAGTTCAACTCAAAGCTGCTTTTTTTAATGTTTGCTACCATACAGAAGCCTAAATTACCCATTTTTTCCTTACAGTAAGTTCATGATGAGCCTACATCCATTATATATACACCTTCCTTTATGATGAAAGGGGGGTTGCACTGCCTTATGAGACAGACAGCCTCACAAAGAGGCTAAGATAAAAATAGGTCTGAATACACATCACAAGAGAAAATTCAGTTTACTGTTAAACTGCTTAACTGAGGCAGACCACATAGATTGAGCCTACTTCCTCCAACATCTGGAAGTGGAAGGATAAGAAATATGAAATGGAGTGGGGTTAACTGTAACATTAACAGATTCCTTGTATTCTGCCAGTCATGCATCGTGTGATGTGATCCCTGTAGATATCCTGATTTTAACTAGTTATAGCTGAACCTTTCCACTTGTCAGCGGAAAATTCTCCTGCACTGTCTTTCTTGCATAGTTTGACAAGATCATCCTCTTCATTTCTGTTACTCTGCTTCATTGCTCTCCCTTCTTTTTCTCCCTTCTTTTTTGCAGTTTGCTAAAACACTTTTCTGAATGTCTCTGGTAGGAGAAGCACATCAGGTTCTGCAGGCAAGGAGCATTTCTGTCTTCTGCCACATCATGTTTTGTAACAGTTGACCGTTGGAGATCTTCCTGAGGGCTCAGTGATGCTGCAACCAGTAAAAACTAACCTGCTCTGCCCATTATAACATGTGTATTGCATATATCTACACCAAGTGGGTAGGACATGGCATCTACTCAGTATTGTCATTTCAGCTTTTACTTTCTAAATGGAGCACATTCTTCCTTTCTACCTCAACAGAATTACTGGAAATCACAGTTTGTTTTGCATACTTTTTAAGAAAACTAATCTTCTAATTTATCTGCATTAACTGTAAGTCCTGTCTTGCATACATTGGGTCCATACAAATCTGTGTTCTCTCTTTCAAATGCATCATGTACTTCATTGACAAAAAAGCAGCAGTGTAACAGTGACCAAATAGTAACCAAAACTTAAAGCTGCTTACAGACCCCAAATAATCTACTCCTTGGGTATTCTTAGACCCATAATTATTGCCTGATGTGCTCTTCAGTAAGCTCTGACTGCTTTTCACTTCTTTTGGCTGACAGACAGCAGTTTGAAACTGAAATGATTGTCCTCAACACCATCAGCTAGGTTCTTAAATAAATTCTAAGTGAGTCTTTATTGCATAGATGCCCAAACAAGGAGGCTTCATCAAAACGCATCCGAATTTTGGAAGCTTTCAGTCGAGACTTCAAACACTGCAGTTAAGGTAAATCCATTCCTGTGTAATCCAATCCTTGGTACCCATTTTCAAATCATTAAGCCCTACATCAATTTTCTAACAGGTCCCGCCTACAATGTAGCTCATTTCCACATTGTGTTGGCAATTCTTACTACATTTGTACATGTGAGACAATATAAACTTGTTAACATAAGCATATGCTATAGAAAGATGGAAAATGGGCCTCTGCTGCAATAGTTTGGCCTGGCTAGTAACAGTCCAGCATAGCTGTATTTTTTATAACATTAAGTTACCTTCCTTCTTAGCACTGCTCCACTGAATATAATTTGCCCGGAAAAGTTTGCCCTCATTGACATTATTTCACAACCTCTTGTTTTCATTTTGTATTTTTGTTTTGCAGACAAGTCATTCACTCCAAGGACCTCTGAAGGTCAGATTGACCAAACCTGTAACTTCTCTTAACTCTGCTGCCTTTTATGAAAAAATAACAGGAACCATATGGAATTCACAAATATCCAGAATAGATTATTTTGTTCTTCCCTTTTACATGAAAATATATTACTTATTTTCTAAGGTTGATTTACTAGAGAACATATTCTCTGCACATGGAGTACTGTGACAGAAAAAGCCACAATACATAGAATTGAGCAAGCTGGGTCTATGAATAAGACAGAACTTCACTGTTGAGTTTGGGTGGGCAGAGATAGGAAATTTTTGCTTAATATTTCAGTATTTTCCTCTCCCACTGATTAATTAAATTGAACTACTTTATAACCTCAGATTGTGTGGTTTTCTTCTGTAAACAATTCATTTACTTTTATTGAGTATGCTCTGTAGGGAACATTTTATAGAAGGAGTTCTTAATTTTATAAGAAGGGTGGCAAAATTAAACAACTTCTGAAATTATAAATTATGACACATATTTTTTTCTAGAGATATTTCAAAAATATTGAAAGGCCAATTTAAAAGATCATGTGAAACTTAGAAAAATTGTTCCAATTTTATGTACAGCAAAATGGTTCTGATTTTATGTACAGGTTACTAAAGAAGCAGAAGGGCTGGAGAAAACACCATTCCTACAGTATGCCCTATCATTAGAATTTCTCAACAGGAGAGATGAGAATGAACGTTTTGTCCTTTATTGAAAGTGACAGAGGTTTTTGTATTTTGTCTTAACTTTCATATTTACTAGCTCATATGTGACTGACAATTTGCAAAGTAGACGAGTGAAGACAAGCACTTAGATCCAACAAATGATTGCACCTACAAGTTGAGGACTGCATTCAGCCTTCTGTGCATTTAATTATTTGGCCTTTTGGGTGGAATCTAAAATCTAGTGTTCAGTGACAAACACTCTCCAACCAGCAGTCTTGAAAAATTTTTCATGTGCCAGGACCGGATCTAAAACATGCTTTGCCTGAGGAAGGAGCCACAAGACTGCTAGCCTAGTCGCTGGAGCCAGACATAGAGGTGGCTGTGGAGGGACCTTGCCCCTATCCACGCAGCCTACACAGCCCTGAGTCAGAGGGACAAAAGCTCTCTTAATACTCTGTAAAGTGGAGGTAATTACATCAATTGCTTTAAAACTAGAGCCCAGTTCAGTCTTACTTTAAAATGACGCTGAAAGTAAAAGCAGAAGATCCAGATCACTTATTTGAAAAGCTGAACAGATTCCTAAATACCAAGAAAACATGTTTAGCCACCTGGCTATGAGGTTTTCTGGCTGAATAGGAGGATGCACAATCCCTTCTCTTCCAAGAAGAAAACAGCTTGTGTTGCAATCTTTTAGATTATTTCTGTGTTTTACATTGACTATTAATGGAATAGCTATTTAAGGAGATCAGGATGTTCTCCTTCCCAAACAAGGACCACTGATTTTGAATCACCTCGTTTTACATCACGTCAAGCTGTAGATTTAAGCTGGGTTTTGTTTTGTTTGTTTGTTTCTACAGAGAAAGATCAATTTGCAACAGGGAAAAAATTAATCTGTTCTAATTCTATGGCAGCTTGCACTAAAGCCAAGATGAGGGAAAGGTGTCAGCCACAGTTTTCCAAAGTTCACGTTATGATATTTTTCATAAAGAAAATGTTAAATGACGTATTTTAAAATGGCTCTTTTCATTAAATTAATTTATAAGAATAAAAATCCTTAAGAGGGTTAAATAATTTGAAAATTTGAAGTTCCATGTCAGAGTATATAAAACATCTAATTAACCCAAATAAATGTGTTCATTTCATTGAAAAATTCTGATTTGGCTTGACTTGAACGGAGTTTTCAAATTTTTTGGTTCAGTGACCAAACATTAAAAAAAGAAGAAAAATATAAAAAAACCTACACATTTTTCTCCTAGCTCTACGTCTAGCAGAGATTTTCTATAGGTTTTGTTAGCTGAGAAGCAGTAGGAGATAATACTTATTAGTTCTCAGACTCCAAACTCACAGCCACTATTATTTTGTTTTCATCACTCTGAGTGCAATCCTGAAAAAATTGAATCCCTTACTGAGTAATGGAAACAAGAAATTTTAAGTCTGACAACAAATTAAGCCTGAGGCCTTTATGTAAAAGATTTGTAAGGTTTAAGAGAATATGAGACATTAAAAAAATATATATAGCATTGTGTTTCAAAAGCAACTTAAAAAATGGAAGCCATCATAATTCCTTGCTTCTGTCTAATGATATGGTATTGTGTAAGGAACAGACCAGCATTAGAGCAGGATGAGAACACTTCTGAGGCCTCTGAGTTTAGGTATTATTTACCCCCAAGATACTAAAGGGTTGAGGGTTTTCTTGGCAAATATTACTAGTATTCAAATATCTGCTTGTGTTTGGTTCCCAGTCATAACTAAATCTAAAGAACTCATTTTACTGACCACAAAGTACACAACTGTAGGAATACTATTCTTTTCACTTTTTGTACAATTATCTTGTTATTCCCTATCTCTTCTAGTCATTCCCACTCCTTAAAATCACCCCCACACAGCTCCACATGTCCCTCCCATGAAATGAACTTTCACTGTAATCTCTTCCAGCATAAATAATCTTAAATCTCCCACTGGCAATTTTTTTTAGACATAATTAGACATAGTGTCTAATTTACTCTTGTTTCACCAGTGAGGACATCTGCTTCTGTGCAGAGGAAGTAGATTCTCATCCCATACAAAAGGTCTACTTTGCTATTTTGTTAGTTTTCCCTTTGGGGTATGGCAGAGGTCCAAGGATAGTTACATTCGCTTGTTTTTAGTCAGCTAACTCCCACAGAGAGCACTGCAAGCATAGTGATTTCTCAGCAGTTCCTTAAGATTTTTCCTTTCTTCCCAGACTATCCTAAGAAGTATCTCCTTTTCACCATTACAGGCTGCCTTTTATCACACCAAAATATTTCCCAGGTAACCTGAATAGTACTTCCCTACCACATTTCTGAGGTTACCATTATACCATTCTTACCATCAGAAACTATGTTAATCTTACACACAGTCAGAGTAGCAAACTCAGCAAACACCATGCGGGCTCTGATAAATCTGATGAACAATTTGGCTTCCATCTGGAGTTGGCATCTTATATCACATCACCCTTCATCTATGTACATCTGTGGTGAGAAATGGCTCCAATACATGGGAACCGAGTGTTACCTTCTGTCATATGGCAGAAGGCAAAATAATGATGATACTACATAAGGTTAATTTCAGCTGTGCTCAGTACAGAATTTCTACTTTACGTGTTTAGGGTCACACATTTTGAACTGTATATGTGAACATGCAAGCACCATTCACATTCATTTTTCATTAATTGCAGACCTTAACTTGAAGTTGCTACAGAGAAATGCTGAGGAAAATTATCATTTCCACCCATCTAGGAATCAGCCCTAGATTCAACTAAAGAGGGATGCAACTATGAACTGCATATCTCAATTTAAGGCTTGCTGCAAATCCCACAGGAGACAAATGAAGTATTGCCACTGAATATCCTGGATCCATAGCCTAATCAAAACCGATCTATTTCTAACACCCATCAGTTTCACTCTTCAAGATTTCAAGTTTCCGTCATTTCTCCCTTCTTGTTATTATATGCTGAAATGAATTCAAAAGTAAATTAACAAAGTGCAGCGCTGACGTTTTGAAGTGATGCCAAATATGAAGTAGCATAAATTTAAGTTTTCATTAACACAAGAATATTCACTAAACATTTTTCTATACTAGAAGAATTATTCTGTGCAATAAAATTAAATCCAGCCTGACAGTGACCCACAAATAACCTGTTTCTATAGTCCCTTTGCTATTCAGCTAGGCCTCCTGGTGGTGCAGAGCTGTCGTTCATTAATTTTACTGATTGCATAATGAGAAAAAGTCATGCAGCTTTGAATATTAAAAGCTGTAGGTCGATTAATCACCATTTTGAAAATAAAGAGAGATAAAAATACAAGACAACGTAAGAACCAACAGGAAATTTGTGTCTAGTAGGGGAGAAAGGGAATTTTACCTACAGATTCACAGAGTATCATGTTCTTGGCTCAGTAAGTGGGCTAAGAAACGAGACAATATTTTTTATTGTTTTTGAAAGAGCATCTACGAAGGGAGATATTTATCAGTTTTGGAGCCAATACCTACAGTTACAAGGAAACACATCTAGAAGATTGTCTGGCTACAAAAGATGCTTAAATCCTTAGAAACACTATCCTAATACAGTACAGTCTTCAGACCCTCCACTAGATCTAGGCAGTCATCTAACTTATTTTGCTAATACTTTTATGTTCTCTGGCCCACACACAAAAGGCAAAAAGCAGTAATATTGTTGCAAATCAGACAGCTGCACGTTATAACGTGGCACAGGTAACACTATCTCAAACACCCATTACTATTCTGCTATTCAAACTTATCCCCTTCTCCAACATGCCATCAATAAATACCACTCAAAATATTTTCCCTACCATCTCAAAACTTCTAGTTTTTGTTTTTATGACACGTGGAAAAGACATGGAGTAGCTGGGTCCTCAAAGCTGTCACACCAACTTTTCTCCACCCCACGCCTCACCCCGCTAAAATACAGGCTCCTTGCAATAATACAGGCTGGAGATTAGCTGTGCTGGAAAGGCCCTGGGAGCCCCGGGTAGGCAGCTCTGAAGTCCTGAGCATGAGCCAGCAGAATACCCTAGCAGCAAAGATGCCCAACAGCACCACCCTGGGCTGCACTTACATAATATTGAGTTAAGTGATTATTCTTATATATATATAGATATAGAGGACATAATCTATATGACATATAGATTAGATCACACATAAGAGGTCTACAGTTGGGACCTCCCAACACAGGGAAGATATCAACAAACTGGAGCAGGTTCAGAAAAGGGACCCCAGGGTGGTCGAGGCTGGAGCACTTGCCCTGTGAGAAGGGGCTAAGGGAGCAGGGCTGATTCAGCCTTAGGAGGAAGCAGCTCCAGCTGCAAGGCCATTGAGACAGATCCAGGCTCTTCATAGGGGTGCAGGGCAGGGCACAAGAGCCTTCAGTTTAAACAAGAGAGGGTCAGAATGGATAAGAGGAGACTATTTTCACCACAAGAACAGCCAAGCATGGGAATAGCCCAGAGTTTGTGCAGGCTCTGTCCTTTAACGTCTTCCAGACCCAGCTGGCTAAAGCCCCAAGCATCTGTGTCTGATCTCAGCCCCTCCTTTAAGCAGGAGGTTGGACTAGACACCTCCTGAGGCCGCTTCTTACCCAAGCTATCCTATGCTATCAAGTGTCCTTCATTTAAGCTAATTTCGGTTGTCACAAGGAGCAAGAGTCCATACCTTGGCTAGCTAAGACTAATCCATTAGAAGTTTTCTAGATATTTAGATACTTTTAACATAAGTCAAGTCATCTGGTGACCCATGAAGAGCCCTAACTTCAGACAGTACATGATGAAACTGTTTCAGTACAAACAGGTACACTTTTCTTAAACTACATAAAGGTGAAAAGAATTATACCCATAATACACAAGAAAAACTGGATAACGTGATGCCACAATTACAGACAAGCTCCCATAAACAATGCACCGTATTTAAATAACCACTTAGTGGACAGGCAGAGGTGCAACAATGACTTTGGCAGCTTAAAAAATCCAGCTATGTGTTATTAAAAATATTTTCAAACTCAATATATATAATTATTCAGAAATGCAGATACAGCAATAGCCAATTCCCTGAGTTGCATACTGTAGCTAGTAAACAGTATCTCTGTTTCATATGGTTTTATTTAAGTAAGGGAATTACCTTGCTTAAATACATTTGTCTCCCTTAAATAACTTTAACAGAGGTATATTCAAACATATCATACATAAAACAAGAAGTAGGTAGGTAAATGCACCCTCTTTATGACCCTGCCTCTGCAGCTGTCTACTTAATAATTCTTACTGGAGTGTTGGTACTGCAAGCCACAAGCAGCTCTGACCTGGCCCTTTCCTAATGAATTAGAAAAAAGGATATTAAAATTTATAAAGCATTCTTTAATGGCATTCATGTGAGGCATATGCAACCAGACAAATTACTTTAGTACAGAATGTTTACAGCCTTCCTATATCTTACGTGCAAGTGAGTTTTAATCTCTGCAACATATGGCTGTACGTGCATGTGAGTTGGAAACAATTTTTGTTAAGTTCTCTCAAGTTAAAGTTTGAAAACAATTGTAAGAACATATTTAGAGAGGAAAAACAATAACCTACATTTTAATATTTTGAAAAAAAATGTATTAGGAGTAACTGATCACAGTTACAGATATGGTTCTTTGTAAGTAACTTTGAATGTACAAGGCTATAAACTCAACTGAAATAAAAATATTCTTCTAAGGAGAAAGGGCCCAAAAAAGGACTTTTTCCTATGAAAATCAGCATACTCAAAAAGTCTTCCTACCTGTAATACAGCAGTTTTTGAGAGTGTGTATCATTCCTCCATTACAGGCCAAGCACTACTAAAGAGACTAACTTCAAGTACAGTTAGTGCTAGAAAAACATAATCAAAGAAACAAGACTTTTGGAAAATTACAAAAAATGTTCTGCATACCTGTTGATAGAAACCAGCTTTCATCTATGGATTTTTTTCAAAGCAAAAACCTTTAGCCTGCCACATCTGAGTTTTCCTATCTTCTGGCTTTTTTCCTTTTTGCTTTCTGCTGTTTTCAGTGAATATGGTTGACAACATATTGTAATACTTGTCCCATCCTACCTGTCTTCCATGTATTTTTCATCCACTGATCTGTACAATACGGTGACCCATATGTAAATGACTGTAGGCAGCTCAAAATCTACACGTCATGTGTTCATGAAAATTTTATGATCTCTATTAGCACTCATTTCCTAGCTTTAGCCAGCGTCCAAGGTTATTTTTCCCGATTTTGGCACATTCATACCAAGCAGTATTTGAGCGGGGAAACTCTGTGCATGTCAATTACCTTCCTTGAACTGCCTAGACTCTTCTATTTTTATCCCCCATGTGACTCATGAAATAAAACTAATATCAGTAAAAGTCTAATAGGGAATGAGTCCCACAGTAAACTTACAGAAATGGTGAGGAGATACTGTTCCACTATCACTAGCATTAAATGCATTGGAAATATTTCTCTGCTGAACCAATTCAGGAGTATGCCACAACACCTTTACAAAGCTATTTAATTTGTACCCACCTCTGTGTGTACATGTAGGCATGTACAAATCAAATGTCTTCAGCACAGAGGCGCATAAATAATCAACTTCATCTGCTGCAATTAGAGCTCACTATTCATGCAGCATAATTATATACCCAACACCACACAGTGCAGAAGGCAATCACATGCCACTGTAAACAGAAACTATAAAGAACTTTATCTGACATTTTTGTGTTTACCCATTCTGCTTGCTTCTTTCTCCTTCTTTACTCTTATGGGAAATTTTGTCTTAATCTAATTTAAATAGGATTTAAATACCATTGGCTGTGAGCTTACAGCAACATATGTTTGTATTTTCATCCAACTCATTTATTTTTTCTCTGCTTAACAACCCTGCCAAAGTTGTTCTTTTTCAAACAATAAATTAATTCAGAGAATGATTGTTTGTAGTGAGATCTGTTAATTCTGACATACACCAAAAGGCCACAAATTGTGACTAAAAACATATCAATATCAAAGCTTTACTTAGTTCTATAATACTTATGTATTACCAAACAGAAGCAGGGCTAAAAATCAAATAAAGCAGTTCAAATACACATGGCGGAAAAGTGCAATTCTTTGACATGCAGAGAGGGTCATGTCAACGGTACCAGGTTTTCCGAGATATATATATATATCTCAGATAATGTAGTGGAAGACTATCTCCTGGTCACCTTTAAACTTTCTGACAATTTTGCTATCAATGGGGTAGAAAAAAGACAAACACACCAACTTCTTTATACGCATTTAAAATATAAATCTAGACAGGAATGGACAGATATTATATTGTTCTGGTTCAATTAAAGATTACAGTTTCCATAATCAGAAAAGGTGCTCAGGCTTGCTCTGTACAAGAAAACTATGCTTAGGCTAAACAAGTTAGTATAGTTAAATTATTTGAGTTGAGTCCATGTCAAGTGTCTTTACGTCACTTTCTTACAATCTGGTGTTTTTGTGGTAGAAAGCCAGAGAGGACTATTATGATATATAGTCAACTCACATTTGTTTGAAAATTTCACTTAGGAAAAAAAAATCTAGTTTTTTTTTTGTATCAGCAGACAATTTCAAACACTGATTCTGAAGCACTGCTATTATGCTACCAGTTAGAACTACCTAGAATGTTGCTAATTGCTAAACCCAAGCAATATATTGTATAGCCTGGTTACTGAAAACTAGTACAAACCTTAAGTGAATCCACTGGTCATTGGCTGCTGTGAATAACATTACACCACCACACCTATAATCATTTAGAGAAAGATTCTGAAAATGACATTTAACTTCTAGAAGCTCTTTTTTTTCTGGCAATTAGAATATTTGTTCTTTCAATGAAGGTTTAAGGAAAGGTATTTATCTTCCCTGCAATGACTGAAGAAATCTCACATGGAAGTACTGAGTATTGAGGAGTGCTATTCCATCCATTCCAACTTTGTTTTTAATAGCAATCCAGTATACCAGGTGACTGACAGAGACTCTTTGGTTGCCATAGTAGTGAGTGCTGTTGCAACCTTCTGTTGACTGACTGAAATGTGTAAATGTACAGACACATGTTAATTTGATTGTCCAACTTTTTAGCAGAAAGTAATTTGCTTTAATAATACAACTACCATAGTAGTGGCACTAGGAATAACACCTCAAGGGATTAAGTCCTCTTCTCCTCTAATAGAGATGTTAACCCTTTACATGAAATGCTTGAAGACATACTTCAATTTCTCAGAGACAACTGTCGACTTTATAAACAAGCAAAGGGAATACTGAACCCACTTCGAACAGGAAAGGTAACTGTATCAAGCTTTAAGGATTTGAGCTACTTCCTTGCAAAATATGAATAATACAGTGAGGTTAGTCAGCTGAGCTTGCATTCAAAATACAATCAGGCATGCCAGCAGACAGCACTACTTACTTGGAAAATGTTGATAATTTTTTTTCTGCTTTTGAAGTAGTTAGGGTATCCTGCAGTGATTCCTTCATGTTTAGCTTATTCACACGGATTAATAACGTAAAATGATACATAAATTCATTTTTCTGTATCGAGTACCTTCTATATTTACTAAGGGAGAACAGTTTCCATTTCCAGGAGGAAATGTCTCTGATTCTGATGGTCTTTCTGTGGCTGATAACTATGTGCATTTCTCCAGAAATCACTTTACTGTTTTTTGATCCTTACACTTAACCACTCTGCTTCCCATTTGCCCATCACTCAGAGAAAAGCGTTCAGAAAAAGAAACCACCAGACTATTCTAATTAAACCCCTCTAACAACATGAACTTATTCTTTGTTACTCAAATACAGAGCAAGCGGAAAATGAAAGGTAGAAAGATCATTATGTGGGTAAGTTCCTGAGATTAAGATGTAGCATATAGCCCTAGTTCTGCAATATACTTCCTGAACTACTGTTAACTGGTCAAGTCACTTGAGTTCTCTGTGCTTCAGCCCGCTTCACAAGGAGGAATAATATTCTTTTTCTTATTCACCATTAGTCTGAGCTCTTCAAAGGCTCTGTACAATGCTTAATCACAGTGAATCCAAGTCTTTTGCCATTAATAATAATCATTAGGAAACTCAAAATCATGGAGAACTCTTAGGAATTTAGATCTACAATTTTTGAAAAAAATTTCAGTTTCTTAATTGTAAATCTAATAATCAAATGGCAGTTCATAGACCCTAGGACTCTAAAGGTTATCCTATTCTTTCTAAGATGCTCAGAAGATTTTATTGCCAGTCTGTTCAGTATTGAGCATTGAAGCAAAATGAAGCTTTTCCTTGTCCTGTAAAGTGAATTTCCAATTAAAATTCAACAGTGCAATCCCATTCAAAATGGCTCTGATATAATTTGAAGTACATTAATTTGACTTGGTTACCTGTTTTGTTAATTAAAGTGATGAGGCAATCTATTTGCTCATTCCAGGCCTGACATTAAATGACATTTCATGTGACATCTGATATTTTTATGTTAATTGAATAACTTTTGATTTCTATATACCAGGTTGATTTGTGTAGTACATAAGTGTCAGGGGAAAAAAAAATCATATCTGCAAATAATAAGTAATCTAAGTGATTTACAAGTAGAGTTACTAGCATTTTGAGCACAGGTGGCTGTTTATTTTTAGATTTCCTAAGGACTGTAGATGAACTGTCACTCCAAACTGCTATTTTTAATAGCATTTTGGAAATTAGAAATGCAGAATGCAGTGCTAGGTGTTTCTATATTAATGAAGCACTTCTAGAAATAGTGTTTCTTTCCATTAGTTGTTCTTTAGAACTAGGCCAATAGAACCAGTCCTTGAGATTAAATGATCACTGATAAATTTTTGTCTTTAAAAGTATTTGATTCTTATGAAAGAAAGGCAGGCTTTAAGAATTTACTTCTATGAAGCAAATATTTTAACCCACTTTTGCATGGAGCATGTGAAAATTCCTGTAGTTCATTGTATTTTAAACACTGCTACTGGGTGGGAAAATAAAAACACCATGACATGTTAGCTGATATTTTCTTCAGCATAAAATCTGGTATACCCGTTATGCTTGGATAAGATTTTATGGCATCATTAGCCACAAAATAAGACTAATCAGTAGGTCTTTATTCTGTATGAACAACTGTGGAGAAAACCCGAACTGTGATCCGGTTGAAGTTTGCAAAAAAAGAAACATACACCAAAACCAACCTCTTCCCTCCCCCTGCCCCAACTTTCATGAGTGTGCTTTTCACATGTTTCTCAGGTGGGAACTCTGGTATGGTCTCTGTTTCAACAGTAAATGAATAGGCTTTTCTTATCTAAACCACCCTGGGAATTGCCTCCCATTAACTTGTTTCAGGATTTTTCCCATATCCAGATTTTCTTCCATGTAAAATCAGCTGAAACTGTGTAGTCATTAATAGGACCATACTGGAATCTCTGCCCCAGTTCCCACTCTTCATAAAGGACATAATAAAACTTATGTGGGAACAACAAAAAAACAAACCCAAAGAAAGCAACAAAAAAACAAACCCTAAATAGTCTTTTAACATAGCAGTTACTAAAGTGGAAAATGAAATTTAAAAGGCTTGCATAGCACCAGAAAAAGATACATATATTCCTACTCATTACAGAGATATGATATCCCTGGGAAGCTGAAGTAAATAAATTAGTGCATATAGTTCACTGGAGCTTGCAACTTTGGAGGTGTACACAGATTTCAAAGACAGTCCCTTGAAGTGACTCAAGCATGTTGTCTTTTCATTTTATTCCTTAAATGGCTGTACTGAGGAAAGAGTCATGACAGCTGGCCTTTATTCAAATTAGGAATTAAACATTTAAAAATTAAAGACTTCTCTCTAAAGCAAAGTATTTAACATGTTGGAAATCAAACTAGTTTCCTGGTGCCATTTTAGTATCACTTAAGTCTGAAATTCATTAAGTTCTATGCAAAGAGACCATAAAGAACAAGATCCAGTGATCTCTGCCCAGTCAAACCATACTGATTTCACTGGCAGCTGGAGACAAAAACCCCACTTACTACTATGGAGGATCTCATCATAAAATTTGGATTATGGAGAACAGTAGTGACTGCCAGCAGGTCAGTCTTCGATTCCAGGATGATCATCAGTTGTTAATAAAAGCCAGTAGCACCACCATTTCAACTGCACCGAAGGAAAAACTAAACCTTATCTAGGCCAAGGAACAGATAGTAGCTATAGTAATACTTGGACCTAAAAAACCAAAAGCAGTAAATGCCTTAAGGAAAAAAACTACAAGAATGCTTCTAGGGTATCTAGCTCATTGATTTTAGGCTCTGTAAGGAAACAGGCTGCTAAGGACTTTAAATACAAGAAAAAAAAAGATGCAAAGAAAGACAGCAATTACCCAATATTTGATTTATCAGATATCTGAACGTGCTAAGCAACCATTCAGTACTCCAAGTTTTACTAAGTGTTTGGCATTAAAAAAGGTAACAGTACTGAAGCAATTTGTAGGAGGACATACACAAGTAATTTCTGAGTCTCCTTGTTTGGGGGAATGTTACAGTGAGCAAAGGCATGCTGGGAATTCCACACAGCGTCAGACCTGAGCTGTCCTGGATTGCAGGTATGGTGCTGCAAAGATGGGGAACAAGACAAGGCACCAAGATGGCATGGAAAAGAGGCAGCTGAACAAAACAAGTTTTTAGTTCATTCTGTCACAGTATGGCGTATCACTAGCTAGTTGAGAAACTAATTTCACTGCAGCCTCTCCAGAAAATTCTGCTTGTACTTCCTTTATTTGTTAATAGCTCAACAATGCAGTTTTTAGCCTGCCCAGGTAACAATTTTCCTTCCCATGAAAAATATATTAGAAAAGGCTGACATAAATCTCAGTACAACATCATGCAAAATTTAAGAGCATTTTTTTCCCAGCATAAAAAATAATAAAAAAAAAGTTTTAGGGTCATGCAATTACAGCACATGCTCTTTGTTCTGGTGAAGCTGTTCGATGCATCTTCAAACATGTTTTTAAACAACACGAGTTTGGAATATAAAAAAAAGAAAAGTAGTATCTGACACTCAGGAACCGGTTTTGACAAATGGAAAAAACAGAAAAATATAGTAATGGAAGTGAAGGGATAGGGACAGAGCCTGTGACTGGTTTGCCTTTCCAGTCACTGAAAGGTTACATGACCCAGTCTTTATCACATGCAGCTTCCCTCATCCCTGTTCTGCCTGATCAGCGCGCTCTCTCTCCAACTACTACCTGGTCCAATGAGTCTGTGCATCCCTGCCAGTAACTCAACTTTTCTATGTTTTTCATATTTGGCCATGAGTGGAGAGGACTTTGTTTATTCTCAGACATTTCTTCCTATTGCATTTGTGAAGTGAAACATTAAAATCAATGTAAACAGAAATCAGCAAACTTTTTTTTTTTTTTTTAAACTACTGGTAACACAAAACCAGCAGCACATGAAAGGGGTTCTTCTGCATTTCCTGGGCTGCTGCTACTTAAGGATGACATGATTTCTTTCTACACAGGCTGCATGCTGTCAATACAGTGAAGAATGATAAATGGGTATTCATAGCATGCAATGCTATGGTACCTCGTAGTACATACATAAATAACATGTCCCATCTTCCCTTCCTTTAACTTCTACTGATACAGCTTTTGCTTCTCTCCATCTTCCATTAATTTTCGACATTTGGCTCATAACTCCTTTCCTCCTGCCACTTTTGCCCATTTTCTCCCTCCTACAAGGCCAGTTTCTCCTGTTTCTAGTCCTGAACTCACCACAATCATCTACTACTGTTCCTGTTCTTCCACTAAATGTTTCCAATGATAATCTTGAAACCAGACTAATTTGCTCATGAAATTTGCTATCTGTTACAGTCTCTCTACTTCTCTTGCTATAGAACACTACTTTCCAATTTGAACCCAGTCTCCAAAATTTCAGTATCTTTTTCTGCCACTTTGGTTTTATATACAGAAGTATGTTTACTTCTAGCAAGAAAAGTACTGACAAAATAAGAGGAATTCTTTTCATTCCCAGTTGCCCTCCTTTTCCCATTCTTGTATAACTCTTTTCATCTCATTAGAGAAACCCTCCACTATCACCCCACATTTCTGTCCTCAGCTTTCTAAACCCACTCATTCCTGGTTTATTTGTTCTTACCCTTTCCCTTAACTTCTTTTCTTGCTCTTTCTTTATACAGCACATATGTGCTTCAGTTAAAATGCTTCCTCAGAACTTTTGCCGCAACTTATACAGAGTACTTAGCATATTATGGACGATATGCTTACTGATCAGAACAGAGGTCAAAAAGATTCTTAATGTTTCCAGTTTGTTTCTTTTCAACTTCATAGCTTCATACCCAACTCTACAGTCTTGAACCATGACTATTACTCTGGTGTAATAAATATTGCACTTTTTAAGTCTCCAGAAAGGTCACACACTACACAATTCACTATCATTTTAAAAAAAAGAAAAATAAAAGCGCACTTCCTCCCTTCTTCCTTTCAAAATATCCAGCAGTTTTTCATTACTATAGCTCAACATTAGAGTAAGGTCATTCAAATAAAGCTAAAAAACCCCAACCTTCAGTCAGTTTTGCAAACCATTTCTGATTACTGGGATTGAAAGAGAATGGGATGAAAGTCTTCTTCCAGAAAAAGAAATGCAAGAAACTACCTCACTATAACATACAAATCTGATGTTTTCATGTGCTGCCACTATATAGTCAATATAAGCTGACATTTCCTACAGCCCAAACTTATTTATTTATTTGCTGTCCTTATTCATAGATTTTATGCTCTTTTAAAATCATGTCTAGAAGCCACAAGAATAAATCAGAAAGCAAGATGTAAATACTGAGAGCTTCAGGATACATTTCCATCCTTAATAAGTTTAAGCATTCAGGACACACAGTTGTGCCTACTCATCTTGGTAAGTCCTTCTGCACTGCTTACATGACACTTATCAACTCCAGTAGAGTGCCCCGTTTGAAAACATTAACTTTAGATCCAATATCATATTTTAAGTAGCCTTAAAACTAAGCATTAACATAAGCAAAACCATAAGCAACTACATGATTTAAGTGCACGAGAACTATTGAAAAACAACAGGATTTATGGTGCTTAAATCACAAAATATTTTGGAAAAATCTTATACGTTATACATAGAAACACGATGAACAGCTGCAATTTCCAAGACTAAAATTTCACTTAGCGTGTTCTGTGAACAGCCAGCTAATGCAATACTCTGCTTCTTAAAAGACAGTAAGATAATGTCTCTATCAATAACATCAACCAAGACTAATCATACAGCAATCAGGGATTTTCTCAGCACACACGTGTAGCTTGAAGAGTGGTTTTCACTTACCATACTCCTTGTTATTGCACCTCCCATCTTTTCCTAAACAGACTGCTAAACACAACTGAAAGTATCTCATTGTTTGGCACCAGACACAACAGGCCACTAGAGACTGGACTGAGGAATCCAAACTCATTGCTTTTGTTCATCAAAGCAAAATTTAAGGTCCCGTTCCCACCAACACCAAAGTAGGAGACTAGCAAAACAGTTCTACTTGATTGGGAATTTAATTTTCCAGAATTTGTTGAACGACCTCTACTTCCCTCAAATTTTTAAAGGAGAACAGTCTTTTCCATGACTTAACTGTATCTGTCAACAACATTTTTCCATTTTCCCTAGTAACAATCATGATACTCTCTTGCTTCTTTTTGTAGCTTGCTATAGGTTGGGGGAGAGGAAACACTTGTACCATGCTTGAAAAGATTGAACCAGGTAGCAAATATTCAACTACTTTCTGGATTGGCTTCAGAATTGCATTTATAAAACGTATTGCTTACATGAGGATGAGAGTGCTGTGCCAAACTGCTAAGCATGACACTCTCCTTGTAAATTTGTCATTATTCTCCTAATTACTCCACCTTAAAACAAAAGGTGGAAATCTTTGTACAGAAAGATTTGTGTATAGCAGAGAACCTAAGTGGCTCAAGCCAATGAAAAGTGGAAGATTAACCTTTTATTGATTTATGTGTAAAATAAGACTCTGATCACTTTAATTATTTGTATGTACAATGCAAGTGAATCTATTGCAGTTCTCAGATCTATTCAAGACTTCTCTTGAAGACATGAAGATATTCAGACAAGGCCCTGAGCAAGCTAACATAACTTTGAAGCTGGCCCTATTTTGACTGTGCAGTTAGACCAGGTAGTATATAAAGGTGTTTTACAATCTTTTTTCCCCCCTCATTTTATGAGTTTTATTTTATAGTACATTACATATGGTTTGCACAAGCAAAACTGAACACAAGAAGACATAAGACATTTTTAACAAGATGGATAAAATTGTTCACAGGTCTAGGGAAAGAGAATACCTTACTACATATCTGTTTTCATGACTCGTATTGCATCTTCGTATTTCTGCATCATAATCCAATGATTGCCTATAAATAACATGCCAGTAATTATTATTGTAGCTACTTGTTAAACACAAAGTAGCTGCTTCATTTATGTGGGGAATATGAATTCTAATGAATTCTATCTAATGAAGTCAATCTAACGTTAGCAATTTACAGGAAATGGGTTCAGACTTTATCACTGCATGATATGCTTTTGTAAGTCTCCTCTCCTGAGCAATAATTGTGTCTTACTTGCACTTTGCCTGCTGGAGTATCTGCAAAAATAAATTAATAAATAAAGCAAGCTGTTGATATTACATTCTCTGTAGGGATCCTTGGCTTTAAAGTTTGCTCCTGTACACATTACAAAAACTTCATACTATACTCTGAGGCCTACTGTGAGAATAATTTCAGTAGAATTCAACAAGATTTTAAAATTTTATTTTAACATTTATTTATGCCACTTTATGAGTGATGTAATTATTTCATAAAATCAGAACACACTGTTATATTCACAAAAATTTACAGTTATGAGTAGTTGTTATTGTCCCATACAAAAGTAGCTCATCTTCAACTTTCATACAAGACCTGATGGTATTAATGGGGTTTTGTACTGAAAAAAACCATTTGCAATCTTAACTGAAAGTAACATTCAGTGCCAGCTATTTTTCAATTTTTAGAATACTAAAACAATGTACACCTCCATGTATCTCATTCAAATTTAGAGACCTATAGCAGTATGCCTTGTGCAAACAAAATTAACATAGGTGCACCTGATTACTTTCTTTACTTTTTGATATAGCTCAAACTACTGCCAGATTTTCACCTCCACGTCCACTTTTTGCAGAAATACAAGGAAGTCAACTTATGATTTAATAAGAATGAATACACCATAATATTTCTAGAGGTCTAAATACCTGAACAGATTTTTACTTAAGTACTAAAGCTGAATTTGAACATTTCTTCATATTTTGGGCATATAAAGAATTCCGACAGAATGACAACAGTAGTGAACATAATTTAAATTCAGTGGCAACCTCTTGTATTTAAGGTAACGAAAATATCCACAGGGGTCTTTGCTTTCTGGGGACAAGCATTTCAATAACACACTGAATTTTAGCAATCAAGGCCATATTCTGGCACATTCATAAGAGGTTCTATTTGTACAAAGTTTTTAGTCATCTATTTCTATATGCTTTGCAAAAGGGATAATACAGAACTACTAAGTAGCACAAGTGACAAACAGCATGCAGTACCCTATGCACTGTTGATTTTTTTAAGTGGCTTCATTGCTCAAGAGAGGTGGCAGACTGAAAGCCTTGCAGAATGCAGTGTTTGTTTTCTATTGCAAAGTGTAAGCGGAGCTGTGGTGATACACATTTTTTGCCCCAACAATAGACTTCTGAGGTGCTTGCTTCAGCGATCTTAGTCAGACTTCCTTTACATGAACTTAAGGACAATTATTCTGCAACTGTACCATACTGGATATAATGTAGCAAAGACCAGAATAAGGGTCTGGAAATAAATTAATAGGTCAGAGTTTTTCCCGTTCAGTGATTGAGCATTCTCGTCAACTATAATGGCTTCCTAAAGCCATTGATGGAAGTAGCAATTTGCATTCTGTGTCCTTATTTTGTTCTGGAAACATAATCCTTGTCATTGGTTTTTCTGTTGTTCTAATCATTTTTACCTCAATGAGAAGGTTGTCAGAACAGGCGAACCAAACCAAACAGAAAAGATTTTGGAGTGTAGATAAGTAACTAATAGCTATATGAAGGTAAACTCCCTCACTCTGTCTACCACTAATCTCCCTCTCTTCAAAGTGCCCTGTTAGTTCCTACCAAAGTACTGCAGATCAGGCTTGCTTGCCTCAAATGTAATGAATCCCAGGGAAATATCTGTACAGCAGCACAGTAGGGCTATTCCAACTTTTATCTGTACCTCTTGAGGGACTCATGACAACATGACTCTACTAGTAAGTAGCACACTACTTTTTGAAAGCCCAGAAGTGCCTTGCACAAGACAAAGAATATTTAGAGTTGTTCTTTTAATTTACCCTCCCCATGAAAAAATGAAAGTTCATTCCTTTGCCTACTCTTTGTCCTTTCTCCCACAAAAAATAAGGAGTGTCATAATATACAGAGGCATGTAGGAAGTAACACAGTTCCCACAGAAATGGCAGACTTATTTTTTCTGGGAGGAGCAGATCAGATCAGCAAGCAGATGCTGACAATGCATATATGCAGACACAGAAGCTAGAATGCTCTTCCCCATTACAAACATAGAACATTCCTACATAGAATCCTATTAACCTTCTCTCACAAGGTTGTCAGCAACCTACTCACAACAGAGACTGGATGCTCCATAAGGAATACATTGGGAATGCTCTATGCCACATTACTCAAATTTCTGGATGCTTCCCACATCATCATATTAGGCTAAATCAGCATTTTCATGAAACAAGTGTAAACACTGACTCAAAATCATCCTCAGCCAATTCTTTAGGTTTGTCACAGGACCGCAGAAAGCCCCAGCCTCTGAGGAGGCTGAATCACACTCTCATGCAGTTTGAGCATCCCCAGTTTTCATCTGGGGATGTGTCTTGGCAGGGAAACTTTGATTATGCCGAACTTCACAACGCTACAGGTGAACAGCTTCTGCTATCAGAGTTAGCCAGATCTCTCTCAGGACCAAGCAATAACAGTTAGCTGAACTGAGAAACTTCTTCACTACTCTCTGGATAATCTATTTATTCATAAACCTAAGAAGAAGAAAAAATTGAGGAAAACATAAAGATACACACCTTTCCTACATATTTCTCCAGGATTTCTGAAGCACTATATTAATTTACAGCAGTGTGTACATCTTCTGTACTAATCAATAATGCTTAAAAATGTCAGCACTTTTTAGTGCTGAAGTAACTCAAAAAATACACTTGCCAAAGAAAGCTGAACTTGACAATTGCAGTCATCTCAAGGTAAAAATAATATTTTGTTAGTTCCAAAAATTCTTTTAAGAAATAACGTAATTAGGAGCAACTGAAAATTAGATATTGTATAGCCCACTATTATGTGTAATGACTAACCAAGGCATTCACTGCACTAGGCATTTTAGGTAGATGCATGCCAAGCTTACACCGAGTACATCACGAAGTCCATGCTGTTAAAGACATAGGTTCATCATTTACTAGGGTTCCAAATATAGACAAATGAGGCTTACATTACAATGTCCACCTGCAGAGGCAATATAAATTTTCCTGCATAATACTCAAATATAAATGCACACTAAATCAGTTGCTTTGGCCTCTAAAATGCCGGAAGAACTAGCATGAACTCTCAGAGTTAAGCAGCTACCACCAAAGGATACTTCTTCATTTTCAATGCTCGCTTGGGCTTTGACCATGGCTCAAACACTGAACCATATAGTATCTATTTCAGCCTGCTTAGTTAACACGATTAAATAACCACTATACTGTAGTTAACCCTTGTGGAATAAATTAATCTTCCTTCTGTAAAAATATTGCGGAAATTGATATCAGAATACATGTCCTAATCTAAAGCATCAAGACTTGTATGCACAACTTCTCAGCTTCAAAATTATCTTAGCTGAATTTACTTCTTTATCTTGTTAGTAAAAATGCAGACCTGCCCTACCTTTCCCTTACAGGTTACAGGAAGACACATGCTCATGAGCTTGAGATCCAGTTCAGAGCTCCAGATGCAGCAATGGGTGAATTTTTACATCACAATATGAATTGCCAAGTTTCGGTGTTAGGAAACATTTTTTAGGAATTAAAACTTCAGAGTACAATAATCTCTCACTGAATAGCACTTTCAATCTAAAACAATAGCAATTTTGGTTATGAACTTCAGTCTAAACCCCGCAGGTGACATTATTTTCTACATAGATCCTTAGAAAAGACTTTTCCACATACACTTATTAGATAACAAGATAATAATACATGCAATGTAAAAGTTCACACAAGAGGTTTCAGTGTTTATTCTTAAGGATAAAGTTAAGATGACAAAATTCTGCTAGGAAAGAAAACAAGTTCATTCAACTGAAATATTCAAATAAAAGCATGTTCTGAAACCACACAGAAGGAAAGGTAGAAAAGTCTGAGGTAAGAATTGAACACAGACCTGGTCTCTGCACACTCTCCTCTACTCACCACTGAACATTAGTCTGATGTATGTAGAAGACTGATTATTTTAGTGAAATAATTAATCAAGTAATGACTACACATGTGTGTTCAATTATAGTCTTTATGGTTGATTAATCTTTATAATACATGTCATTACCGGCTCTATTTATTTCAACCCAGGGCAAAGAAGGCCAATATAAAAAATGAGAAGATAGCCATAACAAACTCGTACATTCAGAAGGTATAGTAACAGACAATGTTACGGACACATTTTTCAGTGTCACAAGTATTGGTTTGTTTAGTGAAGCTGAAAAGTAAAATGAACAATTGCTAAACATACAATTCCTATGCAGTAGCACCAACTTGCCTGTTCTATGCTTTTTCATCATCTGAAAGCAGTCTCTTTAAGAGTCAAAATGCCTATAAGTTTTCCCAGAACAGTAGGGAAGGAAAAAAAGAACAAAGCTTTACATTTACTATCTGATTTTACATTATCTGTTTTCATTTCAACAGCTCTGATTAAGGTAAGTGAGGTAATCTTAAGTCACATCACCTCCAGCAGCAAGTATTCTCCATTTTCATTTATAAGCAATATTGGGCTAAATCCACACTTTCTGAATCAGTATACATGCTGCTACAAAAAATGCTGTTGAGTCAACTAGCAGATTTCATGACTCAGTTGTTTGAACTGAACAAACATGCCTTTTCATGAGAAAGCAAGGTGCCTTATGCTATGAGAGTAATGCTTTTTTCCCAGAAGAAACACGAAGTCTCCATTGTATGGTCTCCTGGGTGTAGTATTAGCCCAAATTCTAGAGACTTTTGAAAAGTAAAAAACACTTTTCAAAGAGACTAACTCAGTTTCATGGTCACATAAACCCACCTCTGATTAGTCTCCCTCTCATAAAAATCTTGTACCAAAAATGACAATGTCATGTGGCTGTACAAAATGCTCCAAGGCACCAGAGCAGATCTACTGGGGTAACTTCTGATGGGCATATGCAACCATCTCTCCATTGCAGTTAACAACTTCCACAGTCTGAGGGTGCAACCGACAACTTTAATCTTTGAAAGATTTATACTAGCCAAGCTAGTCATAAGTTATGTATTCTACAGCTCATGTCAAATGCTACCCAAATTACCATTTTGTGATCATCTTGTCTATCTCAAAACATACAAATTTAATGACCAAGAAAAATATGCTTAGTTTTCACTCCTATTATATGTGTTTAATTACTGTATACAAAAGGTAGCTAGACAGAGTCATACCTATAACCAAATTTAAAAGTAAATTGTCAAAAAACTCACACTTTAAGAAGGAAAGTCTGAATTATATTTTAGGGGTTTTGTGTGACAGTAGTATGTCAAAACTGTTTAAGGATTTTTGCATTGCCATTAGATTTTCAGTATATATTTACTTTTCATACAGCTCACTGATGAAAAGCTGAGAATGATGTAAGAACACACAGTTTACATTAAAGTAATTAATTAATCTGTTGGTTTCTGAATGTAAATCCCAGAAAATATCTTTGGAGGTATGTACTGAAACTTGCCTTCTGAGACAATTCAAAAAACTGAGTGCATAATAGCGGCAAAAATGGATGTTTTTACTGAGAATTCTAGCAAGGCTGATTAGAGGACAATAATCTAAGACACACAAGTGCTGAAATACAGTAAAACTTGGGATATTAGAGCAACATGTTTTCTAGTGACTCTGATATTAGGATAAGAATACATATATAAGCTGGCTTTGACTCAAGCATCTTATTTACTTAGACTTGATGGAGAATAAGTACTTCTAAGACTCAGAACTTATCACAAGAATTGATTTGGGCTAATTCCATTAGGAGTACACTAGGTAAACAAGTTTAGATCCAAAGGACAACAGACTGGATTAACACAATCAGAGAGTGAAAAACAGTATCAGTATCTCCAGAGACAGGCTGCACACAAATCTGTACAAGGATTCATTGCTTTAGGAGCACAAAGTTTTAGGTATGCTGGGATTGATTTCCTCAGTCCTATAAGCATTTACTTATGCATCCAGCATTGCACACATGCACAGTTCCATTCATTTTAACAAGACCAAGGATGACTAGCCACATGCTTATGAAATATTTACAAATCAAATGCCAAACCGAAATGCACTACCAAGCACCGAAACACAGATTGGCATTTAATTTTGGTTCAGCCACAATGAAATCAGAAGCATTCACAGAATCGTAGATTTATTAAGGTTGGAAACACCTCTAGGATTATCAAGTCCAGCTGTCAATATTATGAAGCTTTATACTGTCTCTGATGGCTACACAAATTGTGTGAACCTCAAGGGAGCTTGTAGTGAAAGGTGCAGCAGCTTCAGCTATTTCACATAGATCAGTCCTGGCTGAAGGAAACTCCCTCTAACTGGCTACTGCCCAAGTTTCTTGCCTTAGTGGAAAAGCAGCCAGTTATTAGTGCTGCAGGAGTTGGACTAAGTTCTGCACCTTTTCTTTATCAACCAGTGGATTTTTCAATAGAGAAGTAGCATGCTAATACCACCGTTTTCAGAAGCATGAAGGAAAAGCAAAAGAGAATATTCTCCTACCAAAACAGCCAAGATGGAAAAAAGGAGAGTAAGCTAAGAAACTGTGATGCTACAGACTTCTGTCACTGTCTTCTCCTATGTGCCACTGAACAGGTAAGGGCCCAGATGAGACAAACTTGGTACTATTTCGGCCACTCCTTCCTTCCACTCATATATAACTCTCCCAGTCAATGTGGAGTCTGCTTTCTGTATGTTAACTTACGTTCTAATTTGTCTTACTTCAAACTGGAGTCCAATTTACACATATAAACAACTCAACTTGGCTAACAGCCTAGGGAATACAGGCTAAAATCTGACAAGCAAAACTCACCCAGCACCATCACCCATCCATGTGGCAGCCACAAACTTCACAGCATTCTCAACACTTGCCTTTCTTTCCCCTTAACCCCCAGGTCAGTAATACATATACATAAGTTTTAGCTCTGGCATCTGTTTTAAGAGGTGGCAGGTAGCTGAAGAGCTTCAGATTTTCCAGCAGCAATAAAGCAACATGGTATTAGACTCCAATAAATTAAACTCCAATAAAATTTTTTCCCAAAAGGGAAAAAATGGTTGCTGCTTTTTTTAAGCCCCTATCTGCCATACAACTTAAATACTACTACCACGTGCCCTCCCTTCTCGCTACCAATTAAGAAAGAATTAAAAAAATGGAAAAAAAAATCAGTCACATAGTATTAACATCACAATAAAGAATTAACATCTGCAAATGTTCAAATAAAAACTATGTAGTTTAGTTTGTTATGACTCACCAGGTCACATTATCATAGGAATTCAAAATTTTTAGTGATTTCATGATAACAATTGTGAACTCGAAGGTTTTACTAATAATGTTACAAAAAAACCTTTGCCACTCACAAGAGCGTACTTGTTAGACAGGAGGTAGAATAAAATCACTGTTCCTTTACACAGACAGTATGCAATGAGACACACTATTGGAGGGTGTAGGTGTAGGTATGGTAAATCAATTGGAATACCTAAATTTGTACCTAAAAATTTTGACCCAGTATTAGCTATCTTAATATCCTATAACCCTTCAAGCTGTGATCTGGCTGATTCTAATAAGCAAAACAATGAAAAATTACTGTCTCACCATACCAACAGTTCAGAAATCTGTCCCTGAACATTACCTGAAAGAGAAAAAATAAAAAATAAAACAAGCATTTGTCAATGGATGAAGATCAAGTCAAATAAGTTGCTCTCTTTCAGCTGGTTTTATGCAACTTTATATGGATAAGTTTAATTTATTGAACAATGAAATTTTGAGTTGACTGGACACTGTGAATTGTGCTGGAATTGCTGAAGACTTTCAGAGTCTTCAGAGAATCCAGCCACTGCTGTACATCTCTACAAATAGTTGTAACCCTGCCAAAGACAAAGACTTAATTTCTTCCCACCGAATCTTCCGCAAAACCATTCTGCGAAGCACAATTTTCAGTCTAGGTGAGTACAGACACCTGTATCTTCACTTTTGCTGAACACTGGGCAGAGATGAGTCAGCTCCTGTACTGATAAAGCCTTATACATTGTAGTTACATTTAACATGGAATTGTGCCCAAGTGAATTAGGCCCAAAGATGGGTCACACTTCCTTAGGATAGCTCAGAGAGAGGGCTGAGTGAACTTATAACCTGTCCGTGCCTTTATTTGTAGATGTACACATGGAGCCTTGTCCACGCTGTAATAATGAACACTGATGGATGAGCAAAATACATTCTTCTACTAGCAAAGGTGAGTAAGATGTCATCCCTCCTCCCCATCACATGAATTGTCTGCAAATGCACAGAAAAGTTGACTGACTTCTGCAAGGTCTTTTAGTCTAATGCTTCACCCAAACCCAGGAGCACATCAAGTGTACTGTACAATATGCAATAGGCCCAAAGCTTCCTGCGGCATCAGAGGCACCACAGGCAGGGTGAGTTGTTGTAGTGTCAGCACCCAATCTTTTCCTGAGTTCTCCCTCTGTCACACTCCATAGTCTCATCTTCATCACCTTTCTCAAAGGGAAGAGAACTGTGCCAGCCCTTCACTCCAATCCACATATCCATTGCAAGGTTTGGTGAGCATAGCCATCTGAGCACTATGAAGAGGCATTGGAACATGTAGGTTATTAGTAAGAGATTTGCAGGATCTTTTAAAAGACCCAGAGAGCTTCAGACTTTAGGCTAAAGACCTGCAACCTACTCTCAAGTCAAGTATTGCTACTGCTCCAGAATGAATGAGCATTTCACAGCTCCTTGCAAAACACTGCATGATTCCTCTCCTTGAAAGCTATGCTTCAGCATCTGCCAGCTTAGAGACCAGGGGATTGTGTTCCCCAAACTTGCACGTCCTGTGAAAACACACTGCTCTTCTGTCTGCCAAATCAGTAGTGTGCTGGACAATTCACATTTCAAGTGACAATCACTTTCAGCTCACGAAGCTGCTACTAAGCCAAACAGTAGGTTTACAAGCTGAAAAGACATAATAAAAAATGAGCAGGCATTCACTAAAGCAGAATTATAGGCCCCAAAATTGAAGCATGTCCCTGTCATAACCTGTAAACACTAATGGCTGAATCCACCCTGAGATTTCCAATGTATTGTATTCACTATTGGAAAAGAAAGATAACTTTAAAGTATTAGGTTAGAAAAGTTACTTCTTTAAAGTGACACCCTGTTGTTGATAAGTGTTCTCTACCTGTGACTGCAAAATTGTGTTTATTCAACCTACCAGTCAAAATAAATATTGTTGTCAGACCTACAGGATCAGTAAAGCTTATGGAGAAAAAACCAAACAAACGAACAAACAAAAAAACCCCAGTACCCTTCTGCTTCATAAATTGCAAACAACAGCCGCCTGATAATGAAAAAGAGTGTGATCATGGACTTCTTCATGTTGGCAATTTCAAAATGACAACAGATAGAGCCAAAAAGACAGTAGAGTTTGATTTTCATAAACTAGCCTGGCCCTCCAGGGCTAAGAATAGCAGAAAACAAATGAAAAATAATTTGTAGTTTTGCTGGTAAACTAAGCATGACAAGGAAATAGTATAGGATGAATGTAACCTCAAAATGTTACATCTATCTATATGCCCATTTGAATGCATCATTTTCTTCTATAAAGTAGAAAGCCTTCACAAGCCTCTGTCTGGCAGACTAGATATCAAATTGCTACAATTTTGAAGAATGCTTCCTTCATACTCAGAATTTTCTCTGCAATATAATACTTTAGTTTTAATTACAGGTTATGTCATTGTACATACAAATATTACTATTCGCCAATATTTAAATTGTTGAGGTTTCCTTTCAGCAATAACAATGCAACATTCTTTTACGCAATCAGGATTCATTAATGTTTCTTAAAGATGTCCAGAAAAATCACAGGTGTTTCACTTGTCAGATACTAACATGCCATGAAAAAGAAAAGAAGCAAAAACCATACCAAGAAATTAACTGCATATGGCAATTTTACTATACTAACTAGAAATAAAATTGCATTCACTAAACAGAGGATGATGATTTCTTTGCTAGTGAAGGTGCCTTAAAATACGAGCTCAATTACTTTTGCAGAGTGCAGATTAAGGTTATATCTATATTGCTTCTTAGGGTTAACTTGGAGGTTATCCTCAAACAGCATTCTTTGCTTTTCCCCCCATCTGTACTGTACTTCAGAGCCTACACCTATATCTTTCATACGATACTCTCTTATTTCCCCAGCGTGACATACAACAACATGCAGATTCCTTGCACACTGAAAACACAGCCCTTCCCAAAAACCCTGTTTGCTCTTCCAAGTTTGCCTATACCCGTGGATAACAAAGAGGAAAGGGAGCAGAAAGAGGAAGAGAAAACAAACTAAGGGTCTGGAGTAACGGTGGCAAACATTTTGTGCTGAAGACTACACAATAAGAGCACATTTCAAACAAGGGTTCTGTGCAAGGAATTGGGGTTGATCTCATGCCCAGAATTTTACCCTAACTTCTACAGTCCAGACAGACAGCATGCATCAATTTTGCTTACCTCTGGGAGATGAGCCTGTATACGTTTAAAAAGTAGAGACATAGATAGCTTTATCCTGGAGGGTAAGTTCTTAGCCCCCTCTGAAGTCAACAACAAAACTGGCTTTCACTTCATTCGCATGAATAAGAGCATGAGAGAAATTTGCCATAGGAGCAGTAATTTATTTCTAAGCATATGGATGCTCATATTCTTAACTTCTGTGATTTTTATAGCTGATTTTTATAGATTTGGTCTGAAGATTCAACAAGGATAAAAGAAAATATTATACACTGCCCAAAGATTTCTCTTCAATACATACTGAACATGTACAGGACGAGTCCTCAAGCCTGCCCACTGTCATTCCCTCCTAGAATCCTTGCCAGTTTCCTTACTCCTTCCTGTCTCATGCTGCTAAACCTCAGCACCTCCCTTTACTTCTCTATTATATCGTCCGTGATGTCACGACACTAAATTCTGGTACTGCAGCTAAAATGACCATATTTTGAGTAATCCTGCCATTTATTTACCAAAGTGTGTTTACACAAGCATACACACATATCTTTTCTTCCCACTGGCTCGATTAGTCTCTTCATTGCATTTTACCACATTTGTATTTCTTTCACCCTTTGAACATAGCAAAGAAGCTGCAAAGAACAACAACAAAAAATGAACCCAAGATATTAAAAGCTTCAGAAACATACCTAAAAATTTACTCAGACTAGAATGGGCAGTCACAGCATACTGCAGTACACTTACGGAGACTGCTTGCTCCTTTAAACCCTTGTCAATCCTATATGAGATATGGGCATCTTGGTGTCAGCAGTATTTCTTGATATTCCTTTATATTTACCATTGGAAATACCATGAATAATGCAAATAACAAGGTCATCTCACTGAAAATGCCGAGTTATTTAAGGTCTATCCCGGTAATCCTCTTCTTCCAGAAAGAAGATTTTGTCATTATTAGTGTCAACCATAGGTCACTTGAATGTAAGACTTCATCAATGTCAATTAAACTCTATGACCTTCAGTAAAACAGCAGACTCAAAGTTAATTCAAATGCTAACAAATATAATTCCTTTTATCATTTAAACACTAGTTTTCTCTAAAATTAATTTTTTCAGATATTAAACATAATGGTCAATCTCATCATAAAATTTCCAGATGTATTGAAGTATTAGACTTTTAATAACTGTAAATTATTTGTTGTAATTTCCCAAATTAACGGAGATCAACCACAGGTATCTGTCCAGTTAACCTCTAGATGATTATTTGAATGCATTATAGTAAAATATTTTATAATATGTATTTTCAGAATATAAGCTCATTTACGGTTTTATGAGCAATGTTACTTAAGTCATACCAAATTTCAGGCTTCTTTGTGTAAGACTACAGTATCACTTCATACATAAAACATATTTATGAAAACTAACTAATGTTTTGAGTTTTCAAGACCTCAGCACTTCCAGCAAAATATATAACATAAGAATGCACTGGCTGTATTAATGGAAATACTCAGTTAATGGCATAATACAATATATACGTATGGTTCATGAATCATATGGGAATATACAGGAATTGTGTTGAATTACATGGGAATAAACATTTCTTGACATTTCAATAGACAAGTAACTTTCTGTCATAATATTCTACTCTTCTTAATAACAGGTTTTGCTTTCTAATTTGCAGAATAACATCAATGACATAGAAATAACACTTTCAAACCTAAGTTCCCAGAGGAGATGCTCAAAACCTTCGAGTTTCTAGTACTCAAATAATGTTTGACTGATCTTTAGGGGCCATGAGTCCTCATGTCCATTCAAGCTTCCCTTTTGAACAAGTCTTATCTTCAGAAACATACTAAAAAATTTATTGCTCTACTATACATGCTACCAATTAATTATGAAAAGCTACTGCCTTCTGTCCATGTGTCCTGGTTTCAGCTAAACCACAACACCATGTAAAACATCCTGTTTTAAAGGGACTATACACATCTGAGCCTACAGCTTCTCCCATTGTTTTCCCATATGTTTTTCTTCAAGTTCCTACAGTTCCCCATGTGTTTGTGTTGAAGAGCAGGATTTAGCTGATTTTAGGAAAAAGGGGGGTTCTAGATCACTTGAAACTTGCTTCACTCTGAAAACACAGGTACTCAGAAACCAAAAGCAGGGCTCCAGAACGCCTTTATCCTGTACTCCCAGTAAAATGGGATTACTGCAAGCCAGGAAGAAACCTTTCCCATAGGCACAAAACACTGTCTGAAGAAAGCTCAGAAAGCAACACATCTTCACTTGTGGTAGAAGAAAGAACATGTCCGTCAGCTGTAAAAGGCAGCAGCAGTTGGATTGCAACAGCCACTAATGAAGTCCGAGTTCAGCTGGGGTTACCTCCATACAGGTGTTGCTAGCACTGTGAAAGGAAAGTGTGATAGAGAGAATCCTGTATCTTGTCTTTTGCAAGTAGAATAAAAACTGGATTTAAGCAACTGGATCTCAGTAGGAACTGTAGCATGGCTCAGACCCCAGGAAGCAGAATCTTGCCTTGTCTCCCAGTGCCTTCTATGTTCTGCTGAGCTGAGGACTCAGTCAGAGTTTTCATCTATGACCTGTGAGATGAAGAAAAAGGATACAGACAACTAGCTGTTCAGCAGCATCTTGCTATTGCTAGAAACCCTGGCTCCTGATGCTCACAAGTACTTGGTGACAGCACTCTGAAGGTAACAACACTTTGTTCCATGCAAGCAATGGACCTTACTTAGAAAAGCGTGGTAGAGATACAGAACCCTCTAAGTTCCTCCACTTCAAGGGTGAGGTAGGTGAGAACAAGTAAGAGCAAGCTTTTTCATGGTCATCTCCTGAACTGCAAGTTTTAGAGTCATGATGTTGAAATGATGGTACGGTTAGGATGTGCATTATACTTTGCCAGGTGTGCAAGAGTTACAGATTTCATAGATCTTCAAGTCATAAGGGCTTGTGACCACCCAGTCTGATCTGCCATATAACAAAGGCCATAGAACTTAATTCAGTTACCTGGTAATTTAAGACTGAGAGCCCACATCTGACAATAATATATCTTCTAGATGAGAATTTGGTGTTGAATTGCTGGTTTCAGAGATGAGAATGTTTGTAAATCTACATTTGAAAGCCAGTTCCTACAACCAGATACCATCCCTGATAAAAGTCAATACTTCACTTCTCATTTTAAAGTATCTGCAAAGGCTTCTAAAAAATAATCTATAATTATTTTTGTTTCCTTTTCTGCACTGTCCTTAATTTTATCTCATTCCCTTCAAACTGGATTAGAAACTTTTCATTCTGTGCTGGTTTTGGCTGAGAAGGGGTTAATTCTCTTCACTGTGGTGGTCAGGGACCTTTCCAGCTTCCAGCACTGCCACATCGGCAGGAGGCTGGGAGGGGCAGGGCCACAGCCACAGCCAGGGCAGCTGACCCTGACTGGTCAATGGGATGCTCATTCCATACCACGAGACACCATGACCAGTATATTAAGGGGGGCGGTTGCAGCTTAGGTGTGGTGTTGGGTTGTTGCATTGCATGTGGTTTGTTTTGGTGGGTCATCCACCTTTGGTGGTCACCCCCACCCCCCCGAGGTTTTGTGCCTCTTGTTTTCCTTTCCATTGCATTTTTGTTGTTTTTTTAATTTATTTAATTTAATTATTAAGCTGTTCTTATCTCAACCCATGAGTGTTACCCTTCTGATTCTCTTCCCCCATCCCACCACTGGGGGAGTGAGTGACTCTGTGGGGCTGAGTTGCCAGCTGAACCACAACACATTCATATAAAATTCTTCTACATGGTATGAAAGTTTACAACTGAGGTTTAGCTACTTTCAGAGGAATAGGAAGGTGATGATATTCTTGAAATGTCCAAGGTAGGATGAAAGAAATTATCTGAGAAGAAATTTGTTTTCAGTTATGCTGACTTCTAGAAAGTTATTTCCAAAAAAAAAAAAGAGAATGGGGGAACATAATATATGTTGTGGGCTTCTTTAAGTTCTCAGTACTTTTCCTCAAGATAAGATGTGGATGTTATTTCCAACATGAAAAAATTGTTCACTGTTATGCTTTCAGTGTGTTCCTTCCTCATACTGACATTTTCTCTTCACATCTCTCTGTTTCTGTTTCCAAATAAAACTTTACATGATGATTAACCACATAACATAGATAACAGCTGCAATTTACACTATAATAACAAGGCAGCTGAAGTTACCACACAAAAGGCACAGGCTCTTTTTGAGAAACAATCTGGAGTGCAAATCTAATGACCAAAAGCAGGAGAAAACATGTGCTACCTTTATTTTGAGAAAGGGCAGAAGGAACCTTTGCTAGAAAAAGGCACAGAAGCAGTTGAAATGCACCCTGTTTATCAGCATGGGATCTGACAATAGCATGGGTCACTGTTGTGTCTGTTTACAAACAAAGCCCAATCATCAACTTATGCACAACTGTTGATCATTTAATTTGACCACTTACAATTAACATGTTAACATGAGAACTATGAAGCTCACATATAAGAAAGCTTTGCTTTGGGATTAAACTTTTCCCAGACCTGTAGGAAAGAATGTTATGCTCTATACAGCTATAATAGGTTGCTGAAGGCTTGGCCAGACATGGGAAAGGTTGTTAAAATAAGGATTTATTGACCAATAATGCAGATGTCTACCTCTAAGCTGGGCACCCTGGGCTTCCTTTATACTCACTAGAAAGAAAGAAGTACTCCTACAGAGTGATTCATCTGAATGTAGATGTCTAAAATAGAGCAGATGAATCATTCCCTAAAAACGCCTGGTTTATTCTTTGATCATAAAGGTACTCAAAGGTATCCAAGAGACAGGCTTCTACCTGTTTCTACCATTCTAAATGTCTAAACCAGGTGAAATTAATCTCACCTTGTCTGCCTGATAAGGTGAAAACTGTCCTTTGGTCATGACTCAGGTATTAGCACCTACAAAGAGGGAATAAACTATTAATGACTAGGTTAATGAAAAGTTATATATAAGGAGGAGGGGGTTGAGTTTAGATGATCCTGTACTCCAAAGACTTATCTGGACTGTAAAGACTGGGTAGGATTTGTTGGGTTTAGGATCTCTTCCCATGATACTGCCTGAAAAGGGAAGGGTTGGTTGGATGAGAGCCATGATCCTCATCTAGGAATACTATGAAGCACTTGCCAGCTTGTTGACCTAATCATATAGAAGCGTGTTAGTAGAATCATCAGAACAGAAAATTTTAGAGATAACCTATGTGCTAGACAGACATAAGCAGGGATTTTACTTTTTCTTTTTTCTCTCCCTGTTCACCCATCCCTGCATTCTTGTGGTCTCGTCTGGGTTTTGTAACTATGTACTTTTATTTGTTTTCAGCTTAATTTAGTTTGCATTAAGAAACATTTGGGATAAGCAGCTGATTCCTTGGTCATCTACTCCTCTGAACTGCCAGTCACTGGTGTTTGAAGTGACAATCCCCCAGTATTTGTCTCCCAGGCTGCATGAAGAGCTGTAAGCATGTCTTTAACAACTTGCATGAGCTAACCTGAGCTATGGTCTATTTTCCTGTAACAAAGTCTTGGACATTAAAAGATCCAGTGAAGTGACACACAAACAAATTATTAATTTTGAAGTGATATTTGTTGGTATAATTACTCTAAATTAATTGACATGTTGAAGCTGTATTTATACAGCCAGTTCTGAGTTCATGATGAGTCACTGCTCACAGCAGGGACAGCAGGTATTTGCCCAAGGGAA
This sequence comes from Phalacrocorax carbo, assembly GCF_963921805.1. Taxonomy (NCBI): domain Eukaryota; kingdom Metazoa; phylum Chordata; class Aves; order Suliformes; family Phalacrocoracidae; genus Phalacrocorax; species Phalacrocorax carbo. Next base: position 108,867,309 of record NC_087514.1, read on the forward strand.
GTATATTCCTTCTGGACATTATACATAATAGCTTTGTTGTCAGGGTGCACAGTGAGATAACAGGCAGAAGCTAGCCAGCCATTGCTGTGTCCCATATTATATGTCTGTAAATTGTGTAATTATGCACGGTCCCTTAGCCATATATATCTCTCATCCTTCTACCAGGTAGACTTTGCAGTTTCAGCAGCACTTTTTTAAGTACTAGCTTCAGCAAAAACTGGCCTTTCATTGCCAACAACTGACTCTGAATGACATTAGAAAGGCAGAAGAGAAGTAGGTACTGCCTAGGACTGAAAAGAAGAATCCTTCTCTTGGAAAAGTTTCATGCTATGTAGCACCACTCCTGAGCTCAACAAACAAAATACAGCTAGCTGGAAAGGAATGCACTGTCCAACTAGAACCATCCACAGTGACTGCAGAATTATGAGTCAGAAAAGGTTTTTTCCTGGAGATTAGAGCAGGTCTCATTACAGAGCTAAAAAATAACATATTTTTGAAGTTTGGGGTAAGAAGACTTAGAGTTGATGAGGTTAGAGATTTTTTTTTTCTCCTTAGAAACCGTGTGGGAACTTCAGGGGCCGGAGAGTGCAGCACCAACACTGCACTTGGACACAATGAGGTCAAAGGAGCCTAATTTCCCTCTGCTGAGGACTCTGCTGCACAGCTGAAAGGAGCTGAGACTTAAGGTACTATTGACAAACTATTGCTCCAAGAACAGTGTAGTTCCAGGCGGAAGCACAGTGAGAAATGGTCAGCATGGCTGAGAGGTGAATTGACTAATGGAACAGTGAAAACAAACACAACCTGGCTGCATGCTAGCATTTAACCATGGGGTGACATCCAGTCATTGCTGATACAGCCAGACTCATGTGGTGAACAGTCCAAGCAGGCAAACCTTCTCCCTGGTGAAATCCAGCACAATGATAGTGCTCTTGGTGGAAATATTTTAAATCCATAATAAACATAAAGCAGTAGGTCCATTTAAGTTTCATTAAACTGTCAATCATTTCCACACCATTCAATTCTTTAAGACAGAAGAATTGAGAGAGGAAAAACTGAGAGAATTAGAAGCTATTATTTCTAAATCCTTTAATATTTCTTATTTCTTTTGAGTACAACTCACATGAGCTCAAGAAGAGAGAGATTTGTTAGTCAAACTAGAAATTTCCATTTACACTCAGTAGTATAAAAAAGAAAAATGAAAAAATCACATAGTTGTTAGTATTTGTAAAGAATGTAAATATGTAAAGAAGTATTGTGTGGTTGGTATTCTTGTCAGAAAAATTTTATTTATTTTAGTGTTTCTAGGGTTCAATAAAGAGCAAAGACAATATTCTTTACAAAACACATGGATCTTCTATATAAGCCCTTATAGTGTGGCAGTTGAGCTACATCAGAAGACACATTCTTTTCAGATTCTTTTCTCTTCCTCCCTACATTTTCATCAGCAGAATATATTTGTTGTTACTAGAGAATGTGAGAGATATGCCCAAGATTTATCTAATCAAGAGACTGAAAATGAATCAACAGAACACCAGAAACCACCACTTCCTTGAAAGACGAAAATTATGCTGTAACAGTCATTTGTCATTTTACTCTTGATACGAATATGTTTAGGGGTTTAACAGCCTTTAGCTTAAGTGTATTCACTTTGCGTTTTTAGTTTTAACTTCCTGAATGTTCTCTTGTAATGAGATTACCCTAATGCTTGTTTTCTAGACAGATTTTTTGTGAGTTACCTAGCAAACCTATTATATTTCTTGCTTTTAATCCAAGACATATTACAATGTTTATTGCCTTTGCAAGAGAATGGCAATTCAGATTCTGAAATTGATAGGTGTGTGCACAGGTAATATTGCAGACCTTACCCTCTGCTCTCTGTCATAGTAAGCTCACTTTTCTTAGCGGATGGGAAGGAAATGGCTGTAAACATGATGGGTTTTTCCCCTCTTTAAACTTCAAGGTTAGGATTCTCAAGTAAGTGTTAGGTTGTAGTAGGTATAGAGTGGTTAAAAAATAGCACTACATTTTTACAGCATTCTTTGAGAGTGGCTCTGAAAAAGAGTCATATAATTCTACTGAGATCATGGAAGTTTTACCTGCAGCTAGGCCATATTTTTGTTCTTGCCAAAGGACAGTCCCTTCCAGGCTATGGCCTCGCTCTCACTAATATCTGATCTATGTGCCATTGACAACTTAAAAGTGCACATTCAGTCTAGTTCAGACATGTGTATGCAATTGCGTTTCTGTCAAATTAAACACTGTACATGACAAAGAACGCACTCCAGCGTTATGTTTTATGCTGGGTTCATGCCATCTGTGAGAGAAAAAGTGACATATTTTCCAGCATTGACTTAGAATGAAGGTGCCGGACAATACCCAATTCTGCATAAAGTGTAGGAGTTGAAGTAAATCCCTCATCAACCATTTTATTTGATTGGGTTTTTTTGCACTGTTGAACTGACAGTTTTCACTGGATCAGCCTTTAGCATCCCATGACTTCATCTTATATCATCTGGAGCAGGAATCTAAAACTGGATTGACTTCATCACGGAATCACAATCTCAGTCTTAATGCAGTAAGAAAAGGAGGGCCTGATTCCTTCTTTCCTCTGCAGGATGGTGATATATATTTTAAAAATTATTTATCAGAGGAGTTTTGCAATAACACCACTGGAATGCAACTTTTATTCTTTATCTAATAAGCAATAACCAATATTGTCAAGGAAATGAGCATATTAAAAGCCAATAAAATCATGGCATTAGTATGAGGATGTCAACTTCTTAAAGTTTCTAAACATGACTCCCAGTCTTCTTTAAAGAAAAAAATCTGCCCATACTAATTTACTTGGCTGGAATGTAGAAGTCTAACAACCTTGCAATGAGAGCCTGAGAAGGAAATGGAGACTGCATAAAGCAGCATAGATGACACTAGGATTTATTGATTCATCCTGAATACTTCTTCTGGAACAAAAGTCCCCTATATACTACTACAACAGACAATCCAGGCATGAAAAAACTGTAAAATACTTCCCTCATCTGCAGTTTTGGCAAATCATAACAGAAACTAGTGTTTGCTAGAAAAGGCAGTAATTTTAATATGCTTTATATAGTAATATATTTATGTGTGTATCTACAGCAGATATATGATGCATTCCATCTGCATGCACATCCTTGTCTATACATAGGTTCCAAACACATTCCAAACATTAAGACTTCATACTCTGCAAGTTGCTGCTTTTAATCCCTGCCAAATATAAATTAACATACAATACTGCTGCATTTATATACTCATTTCTGTCTGAGGATGTCCAATGAAACTGAAAAGTCTGGGTAAAAATTGTTCCTCTTATTTCCTACATAGGAAAAATGTGATCAAATAGACTAAATGACCTGGTGTCAACATGCATTCTTTATGCTTAAAGTGCTCCATGGCATAAGCCCAGCATAGCTAATAATGACATGAAGTTCCAAGATAAAGACTGCAGTCATAAACTTTCACCTCCACTGCAGAAAAGCCTTCCACCATAAAGGTAAAGCTCACCTGTACAAGTCATTTACTAGGGAGATGGTTCAGGACCATAAAATAGTTTCTCCTAAGGGCCATCATAAACTCCACTTTCTTCCATGCCTTTTTCATTAGCCTCGAACACACTTTAACAGTGTTTCTATTGGGGGGAACGCCCTAATCAAAATACCTTTCAAAATACTAAACACACTTCTCAGGGAATGAGGGTAAGAGAGAAAAACAATGCTGTACATATGGCAACCACAGAGTGCATTGCTAATGGACTTTTAAAGCAACTCAGTTCCTTTGGTGATAGGATTTGCCCCAAAACAATCAGCAAACAAGGCAAAGCCAGGACTGCCAATTCTGGGGTTCCAAATTCACTACTATGACCATTTCAGGATACTTCTATATTCTTATGTTACCCATGGGAATTCAGCAGGAATTTACTGAGCCCCTCCAAAGGGACTGGTTCTGAATCTACTATGTTTCCCCGAAGCAAAGTACTACACATGAGCTGACTAGTGATATCTAGCCTCAGTGAGGCAGGAGCTCTTCTGCCAAGTCTGAAACTATGCTTTAACTAGAACACAACAGGACTACTTAATGGTAGTTTACTGCTTTACGTGTGTGTGTGTGAAAGACAGTAATTAGTAGAATATGCTCTTTCAGTTACCTCTATTTCTAATGGCAGACTTAGGCTGCCAAGAGCAGTATGTTGAGTGCAGCAGTGCCAAAGAGTAATCATGTCCCTCAGTATAACACTGACATTGTGATTTATTCTGTCCGCTGATGTTCATTATCAGGCAGCCCATACCAGCTATCGTGTGAAATTGGAGTTTCACTACATATATGTAAACACAGAAAGCAAATGTTGCAGCTGCTAATGTTTTTTTTTCTGTTTTTGAAAGCAGTTGTGCTGGCATATGCCCGATTCTGATATTATCTACAGAACAAATGGCATGGTAATTACCCATTACTTGTAAACTTATGCAACATAGTAGAAGAAACTTAAACCAAGTAGTAAAAAAAGGGGACTATAATTTGTAACCCAATTAACACTGGCACTCAGACTCTTAATTCACTTAGGCACATGTTTAAATGAGATTTGTGGCTCCTGAGTGACAAAAATGACATGACTAGTCCTTACTTCCTGCACCACTCTCTGAGAAGATGAAAACCTAAATTCAATAAGGTATCTAACTTCCTAGTTCCCACCTAGGTTTCCCTCCCAGTGAAATGATAAGTTAGAAGCCAAATAAGAACTAGTCTTTCTGTATCTGAACCTTAGGTGCAGTCAGCAAAAGTGGTTATATCTTAGCTGACCATTACTATCCCCCTAATAGATTATAATGCCAATGTACATGCTCCTCGTCCCCTTCGGTACAAAGTCACATGTTTTAGCTGCCACTGAAATTAACTTCTGACCACATTCTTACATGCATGCTTTATTTTACACACTGAGTAGTTCCACTAATCTGCATCAGCACTTCTGAGACAGGAAACAGCCTGAGAAACAAAACTGCATCACATTTTCTTTCTTTCAGTGCATCCCTTAAAGCCTTTCTTAAATAATTCAAGTGATACGACTCTTTAAATTAGGGATAATTACATTGATATACACACTATTATCATAGCTCTTTTCCAATGGGAAAGACAAGAACACAAACAGGAGGACGCAGTCCCAGCACGAATATGAATGACCATGCATTTTGTTAAAAACTGATGTATCAGAAGAACATGTGTACTGCACCAGGTGACACTAACAGGAAGACTATAATCCTGAGAGGCTCCATCACTAAATCCATGTCTGAGTGATGCCACTATAAAGCTTTTTTTTTTTTTTTTTTTTTGATGAGTATAATCATGTCCTTATTAGATTAGGGCTTGTACTGGCTTAAGAAAAAATAAACATATACTGGTTTAAGAAGAAAAAAAACACACCCCAAACTGGTTCAACCACTCCAAAACCTGTGCTGCCCTGCTCAAACTGGTATTGTCTCCTTAAAAATGTACAAAACAAAACACTGAAAAGTAATTAAACCACTAATTGCTTTCCAGAATTTGATTAAAGTATTTTAATCTGTCTTAAAAGAAGCATGGCTTATTTCATTGTTGGTCACTCTCTGTTAGCACTCTGTGCTAGCAACGATGTCACCTTAACAAATACTTTTTCCTGATAGAGAAATTTATCCAGCAACAAAAACCAAAATGTCTGCTCTACAGAGAAAATACAACCATATACTCAAAAATTTGTTTAAACTTGCAGTATGGTTTGGTGTCCATAACACTGAGGTCTTTGGGGGTTTTTTTGTTCCTATCAAAGAGAAGCCACGTCTCTATTCATAGAGAAGTTGCAAGATTAACAATGCAGCTTATTTTTCTGTTTCTGTATTTATCTGACACTTCCCCTTGTCATTAAGCCAGCTAATTGCTGCTGCCTTTCAGGGTGCTGTATCACTGGTAATATCTAAAGCATTTTTACTATTTAACATATGATTTTTTGTTACATGAGGCCAAATACAGGATTCTTTATCATGGCAAAGATACTCCAGATCATTTACTTGGAGGAATGCTGTAAGATTTAGACAGATACAATCTTCTTGGAAATTCATCCTGTGTACTTTTACTCACCTCATCATCTCAGAGCACTGAAAGAGCTGGCCGATATTATTGCAGGACCTCTCTCCATTATTTTGCAATGGTCTTGGGAGTCTGAAGAGGTCCCAGTTGAATGGAAGCTGGCAAATATTGTTCTAATTCCCAAGAAGTGTAAGAAGAAAGACCCTGGTAATTACATGCCTGTCAGTCTCACTTCAGTGCCAGGTAAAATTATGGAGATTATTCTGGGAGTTATTGATAAATACTTAATAGACAACATGGTCCTTGGTCATAGCCAGCACAGGTTCACGAGGGGAAAGTCCTGCTTAGCCAACTTCATTTCCTTTCATGACAAGGTCACCCATCTAATTGATCAAGTAGATGTGGTGGGTTTGGATTTTAGCAAAACTTTTGATACTGTCTCTCACAGTATTCTTCTGGACAAAACGTCCAGCACACAGCTAGACAAGTCCATAATACATTGGGTGAGCAATTGGCTGATGGGTTGGACTCAAGGAGTGATAGTAAATGGGGTTACATCAGGCTGGCAGCCAGTCAGCAGTGGGGCTCTCCAGGGCTCAATTTTAGGGCCAGTGCTCTATAATGTTTTTATAAATGATCTGGATGCAGGAACTGAATGTACATTAAGTAAGTTTGCTGATGATACTGAACTAGGAGGAGCTGTGGCCTCCCTTGAGGGTAGAGAGGCCTTACAGAGAAATCTGGATAGACTAGAGAGCTGGGCAATCACCAACCATATGACATTTAACAAGAGCAAATGCTGGATTCTGCACCTGGGTTGGGGTAATCCTGGTTATATGTACAAACTGGGGGATGAGAGGCTGGAGAGTAGCCCCGTGTAAAGAGATCTGGGGGTTTGGGTTGATGGCAAGTTGAATATGAGTCAAAAGCGTACCGGGGCAGCCAAAAGGGCCAACCACACGCTGGGGTGCAGGAAGCACAGCATAGCCAGCTGTTTGAGGGTGGTGATTGTCCCACTCTACACTGCGCTGGTGCAGCCGCACCTGGAGTACTGTTTGCAGTTTTGGGCACCTCAATATAAGAAGGTCATCAAACTATGAGAGCATGTCTGGAGGAGGGCAAGCAAGATGGTGAAAGGTCTCAAGGGCAAGACTTACAAGGAGCAGCTGATGCCACTTGGTTTGTTCAGCTTGGAAGAGACAAGGCTGAGGGGTGTCCTTGTCACAGTCTACATATTCCTCAAGGGTGCCAGTGGAGGTAGAGGTGCTGATCTCCTCTCTCTGGCAACCAGTGATAGGACATGACAAAATGGAATTAAGCTGCATCAATGATGGACTCAATGTTCCTTATGGGTCCCTTCCAACTTGAGATATGCTATGATTCTATGATCTGTGCAGATCTGCGAATCACTAATTGTTGATGCAATGCTTCTATGCCAGATTCTGTGTAAATTTGAACCAAAGGATATCTTTTGTTTTCTGGCAATATAGACACTTTATGCTGGGTTACCAACATATAACCTAGGATTGTCCTTTTTTGTTTCAGATTAGGTGCCTATTATGATCTACTGAGTTTGCAATTGAAGTGTCTCTAAATGTTGGAAAGTAATTCAAAATTAGGGAATAACTGGAAAAAGGCCAGTGGGACCACAGTTATGTCTGTTTTGTTGCAAGTTTGCAACATTAATTGATGCAATAGCTATTCCTTTCCCATGTCCCTATCTCTGCCTGCACGCTTCTTATTTTTCTTATGCACCAGTCCGGGTATTACATGAAAATATAACTTTCTTTAAAAAATAAAGCCAAGTTTCTAACCCTTAAATCCAGGGAGAGAAAAAAATTCAAAATACAGTTCTACAGTTATTCTACAAACCAGAATAGAAAAAAGGTAACAAAAAATATTATGTTTGACGCTAGTATTTTTAGATCACTATTTTTTTGGTTGGAGGGTTTTTTTAGCTTCTGAATGACCCAGTATTTCCAGTTCAGAAACTATAACTATTCTGAAGACACAACTTCCATCTTGGCCTACTGCAGCATGTACTTTAGATCATTTTTCCATTTTGTTTTCCGTCCTCTTGCTGTTGTTTCTGATAATCCCAGATGATTCAGCTTTATCCTACTGAATTCAAACTACTTTCAGTCTTCCTCAATGCTCCCATTTTTTTTAGTGTTCTTCCAATCAGCAAAGCTGTTTGGAGAAAACATCTTCATTTGCATTTATGGGACATAAAATGATGGAACATTTCTGTATCTTAGCTTGATTCAGTCACCTCACACAATAACAGCAAAGTTAAGAAATTTCCATGGTTATTTTTTTAAAAGGGGTTGAGTGTATCTTGACTGTTCCTTTCGCTTTTTGACAATAGTACTTCCACCTGTCTAGGCTGGCCTGGATGTAAACACTTGTTTATTATAAAAAGCGGTGGAAACAGTAACACATAGTCTAGTACATTCCTAGTGGTTCTTCTACTATGACTTTTTAGAGTGAAAAGGTGTTTCACCAGGGCTTTATATTTGTTTAAAATATCCTTCCTGGATTCATACTAAGCTCAGACAAGCTTTTACGCAGTTAAAACATTATTTTTTCATTAACATAAAGCTGAAATTTACATTTACATGAAGATAAAATTTCATGCTCTAATTAATTTCCCATTAAGAAATACTTAGAATTGGTTCAGTATGTTTATTTAACATTTTCATTTAAATTCAGATTCTGATTTTTCTATTTCTTAATGAAAAGAAAAATCATAACTATTTCTGATGTGTCACCGGCATGTAGCACTTGAATTGAAATAAGCTTTGCATTAAATTTCCATAAAGTGAAAGAAAAGTCAGTCAAGGACCTAGACCTGCAAATATCATCAGAATTTGAAGGATTAAATCCCTATCGTGGTGGGCTGTTTAAGCTCAAAATTTAATGGAAACTTTCAGAATTCAAAAATGCGTTCAGTGTATTCATATTCACTGAAGCATATAAGGTATATAATTAACAGGGAGATATTTGGGAATGGCAGGATCCAAAGTTCCATCACTGTCTTAATTTGGCATTTTTAAAATGAAAGCTAAGGTTACATAGGCTGACTAAGTTACTGTAGCTTTGGGTTACCCAAAGGTCAGCTGAGCATCAATAACTGACTATGTGCAATTTAACCTGCCTCCACAAAGGCAAGGTAAGCCTTCGGGTGGCTGACCAACTTACCATGCACAGTTTTCCCTCCCAGGCATGCTACAAAGATGGCTTTTTTGCTAATTGTTCACTGTCTAAGCTGCCAGAGTATGCATCAGAGCATTTTAAACCAAAACACGTAAGTTTTCCTTTACTTTAAATGCAGGCATGCAAAGGACAGCAGGTTTTTTTGCAAGGCAGTCCAAACCACGTACAGCCAGGCTAAAGAAGGCAACCATACCAGACCAAGCAACCCCCACCATGAACATCAAGGGACTGCATCGTCTAAATTCAGCGATCTCTGCTGCCATAACTATTTGTCCTGCTGCTTCTTCATCTCAAGTTTGTGTTTAGCCCCACCTGGCTTAGTTTGGTCTTGGTGTAGGGCACAGAAAAGAGGAAGGTTTCAGATTCACAGTGGATTTACTAGGGCTTAACAATCTGTTGCATGGTCAAAAAATGAGGCAAGGCTGAGTAACACAAAAGCACTGTCACAAATAGTGCAATAGTATCAGCACCTAATATTTTTTAACTATTTGGTAACCCATACATGCAGACCTGTGATACCACGATGAACACTGAAGTTCATTTTTACAACACTATTAGAGGTTTTCTTCCACTTCTTTCCAAATTCTTCTCCAAGGTATTTCACCCTACCTGACCTTTCTCTGTTCTCCCGTCCTATTCCTTCCATCATACTCTTTCCTTTGCCTTTCTTTTTATCAAAAAGAACCACTCAGTAGAGGAATGTATAATCTCTCAGCATTTACATCTTTTCTCTTTCAGGCCAGCTTAAAGGCAAGCAGGTTCTTACAGATGTCACTGAGTCACAGGGGGTCGTCTTTTCTTTTTAATAGTGAACTGAAGTAACATGATATTTATTGCCATTGTACTGTTCATTCAGCTTACGCTGACTTGTTTAATTGCTTTAAAAAATTTGTCTTATTGCTCAGGGATGTGCCATCTAAAAGAGGGGCAGGTGATGAGCATCTTTTGATGCAGTGTATTGAAATGTACTGTTAGTTTATGTTCGATTTCTTCTTGTTCAATTAGAGGAAGAAAATAAAATCCTGTTTACCTTACAGAGTTTGACGTGCCACTAAATGAACCTGGGTTTTCAGTGTTCTAAAGATAGTATTTGGATAGTTTAAGTCTCTGTTTAACTTGAATCTGAATTTCCTTTTTGCTTTTCAGAAAACTCATAACATTATTTTTATAGTCACTTTTCGGTTCCGAACAGCAGTCTAGGTCAATCTCATGATATTATATTAAAGCACAATGCCAAGCAGCTGAGTTTCTTTTGAGAAGATTTTGTTATCTCTGAAAGAGGTACAAGAACACAGAGTTTACAGAACTATAAAGAATCAAGTTGGCCATACTCAATGCAAAATGTAAAAATACATCTTCAAATGCAAAGTATATGTCTAACAGACAAATCCTTTAGGACAACTGAATTGGGATGCTTTTATATCTTAAACATACTTTGATTATGACTTAATCAGAGCAATTTGCTTTCATAGTTACTGGAGCAGAGCTTTTTGGAAAACTGCAACTATTGTTCCAACTATTTTTTGTCTGTCTGCATGATGTTTTTCCATTTTTATCAAGATTTTGGCACAGGTCACTTAAAATCAATTGCAGAAATGGTTTTTTAGAGATATGTTGCAGATGCTCATATGCTCATTTCCAACCCTTCCATTATTCTTCTATCTTTTAGACTGGTTTGAAGTCAAGTATGTTTATGTATTTTATTGAGTCAAGGGTTTAGCAGGAGTTGCTTGTGAAACAGAAGGCAGATTGAGAGCAAAGACTTATCCATTGTGCTGCTTCCAGTGAATGCAGCTAAGAATATTCATACTGGGTTGGTTTTTTTTCCCCCCGGAGAAAACTACAGAAGGACTGAACAGCTTACTGAATGGCAAATTAAGGTGTCATAGCATATGCTGGAGTTGCACCCCAGAGCTGTGGCCACACCTGTACAAATAGTACGTGGCATAAACAAAGCAATGCTTCACTTCCAAGAAATTACAAATTTCATCATGAAGTATTACAATTTATGAATAAACCCTTCAAAAATGTAAGTTTATTATTGACTACTCATAACATGATAATTCCTAGAACGTCAAACCATGAACACAGTCTCCCTGCATGTTACAAAAAAAATTGCATCACAGCAAAAAAGACAGCCTCTGACACAAACAGCTCATGTTTTTAATAAAAATGCTGAGATTGCTGGCAGCTCCTGAGCTACAACGTCACAAATACTCTGCTCTAGGAAAATGGAAAGCAATTACTTGCCCCAGATACATTTTAAACATAATTTTTCAGATCTTGTTATTAGTCAGAAACTGCAGAAAACCCTAGTGCCTAATTTGTATCCCATAAGCAAGTAGTTTATGACAACCAGAGGCAGCTTTTGAAAATAAGGATGAGAAAAAATGCTTACAGAATCAGTGCACGTCATAGTCTCTCAAAAATGAAGTGCATTAAGGCAGACATAAAAGAACATGCTGTAGTAAGACAAGCTGTAATGAGTTCACTGTGTTAGTATGCAAGTTATGAAAAATTTCTCCTTTAACACAACATTTTTCATTATCATTAGTCCTTGAGGTATGTCAACCTTTCTCTGTAAGTGTATATGATAGAAAGCCTCTAGGAAAGAAGGAATCACAGCTTTTTTCTTCTTGTTTTAAATTGTTGCATTACACAGTTTTGCAAGGGGAGAAGTCATTTGTATAACACTGATACCAAATTCAGAGCTATACAGTTTCCTCTGATATCACAAGCTGCAATCCCTACCAATTTTTGACTGAAAATGAAAATAACACAAAATCAAATCTCTTTTCACAACAGCTACAGTAACATCTTCATAAATAACTGGAAGATTGAAGATTCAATGTAAGATTCAAAAGAAGATTCAGTGTAATTAAAGATTGTGATTTAAGTGTTGCTGCAATAAAAATTACTCTTTATGGATCTTATAAATGAAAAGGAAGATCAGATAAACAGGGTTCTGTTTTTCTCAGGAGCAGATATTTCAATTAATACATTCACCTAAAACTAATATCAGCAGTAGAAAAGAAGAAATGTGACAGAGGATTTCTAAATCACCAGTGGCTCTGCACTGTTTCTCAATACTGTTCTGGCATTTTTGAAAATGCAGCTCATATGGGTAAAATGATGACCTGAGAAACTACACTGTGTCCACACACTGACCTAGTAGCCAAGCATCCAGCTCCATTTGCGAATATATAACTGGTGTGGGAGGATGGTTTTGTGCCAAACAAACATTTCCCTTAACCAACTCATGAAGTTATGCTCAAGCTTCCTAACTCAGATTTTCCTTACATATATTGGAAGGATATTCCATCTGGCAAACAAATTTTGTTTCTACATGCTTCAATTTGTGTTGGAAGAAAAAAAAGCCAAACAGAAAACCTCTGACAGAAAAATTAGTAATATCACAGAAATAAGTATCTGGAAAAATTGGGCTTCCTTTTTGTAGAATTATTCTGAAGGAAGAAAGTAGAATATCTTATGAGTGAATCAGATATTTTTTTAATAATTATTTGGAAGTTACCTTTAGGATACATGATTGAAAAGAGTGAAAATACTTCTGTGTTTTTTTTCTTTTACTTTGAGAGGAGGACAAGGATAAGTTAGCAACCTAAGAAAAATCTCACTACAGTTTAGAAAAAAAATAGTTCCAATCCTGAAGCTATGGTATGCTTCATAAAAACATAATTTAGGAAATTATGTTAGAATTAGCTGGAATCTGTTCTGAGTCAAAACCAAATTTCACTGCTAGATATCATTGTAAGCAATGTAAGCCATTAATTTTAACAGAGAATTATCATGACAAATACCATTAAATTTTCCTAGAGAGCTGGAATCCATTATACTTTATCTACCCTAGGAACCTAGGAATATTTTCTTACAATCTTTACAATTGCCTTACTAATACCTATCTATCTATGGTAACATTAGTAAACTTTTTTTTTAAATAAATCTGCAGAATTTGCATCTTTTGTGTCTTCAAATGCTTATCAAAAGCACTCAAATCAACAAAGATTTTTTTTGTAAACTCAGTTCTGTAGGCATAAACAGTCCCATTAAAGATAACAGGCTTTGTTAAAACTAACCCTGCACTGGATTGGATCTACAATTCAATTTTCTGTAATGGGAAATATACTCCCCCAACCTAACGATCTACAAGAAAATCAGATATTACTTAACCCTTTTTGTCTGTATTTCTTTCTCTAAGTATGGGTTTTTTTCTCCTAATTAGCTTTTCAGGCTTTATTCTTTGTTTCCCAGTAAAAAAAAAAAAAAAAAAAAACACAAAACACAAAGATACAATCAACAAAATAATCAGTTCCCACTTTATTCCCTTTTACTTGTATGTTAAATCTTCACATATTCCCTTGTCAGAATGACCTATATCTAGTCCCAAAGTGCTGAAGCCTTGGGTGCTACCATGGAAAGTCAAGGACAAATAATTAATATTTTACCGGTGTCTATCATTTTCTATAATTTAAAACATTAATTGATATTTCCACTGAGATGGTGAAAGGAGGATGTTTGAACTGTCCCAAGTTGTTACTGCAGTCAACATTCCCAGAAGACTGCAAGCTACTAAATCACCTCGGAGCAGGAATCCCTGAACTGCCCCAGCTTGCTGGTGGCCAGTCTTCTCAAAGTATCACATTCAATTGGCCCTTTCCTTACACTTTTTTCACGCACTTTTTCAGCCACTGTTAAGGGAAGGATCCTGGGCTAGAGGGATGTTTGGTCTCAGTCAGTTTGGAGGTTCTTGCATTATACAGATGTTGCACAGCAGCTCATCAGTTTTATGTAATGGCCTGGTTTTCCAAAAGGCCAGCAACAGCCCTACCTGCTGGCCTGATGGAAAGCTTGCTGTTACTCTGCTATATCCAGGAAATACCCTGGGTTTTATGAAACTGTGGAGTATTTTGTCCAGCGGATTCCCACTGACACCAGTCTCTACTTCATTAACATGTCTGCCTACAGCACCACAGATCAGCCCATAACAAAACAGTGGGGGTGTGATCAGGCATCAGCAGAGTTTAGATGAAAGGGGCAGTTTGCATTTACTTAGACCCTGCAAGGCTAGTGATAATTGCATGTTGATCACAATGACAAGCTTTTCTCTGCAACTGTAAGACTGATATTCACTCTCAAACAATTGCAGAGGTTCTGATCTCATGACATCTGCCCATGATTAATGAATGAGGGGACAAAAACCACAGCGGTAGAAACACGAAATACAGAAACAGAAAATTTAGGCTGGGTACTCCGTAGGATTACTGACACTGAAACCTGAAGAAGAAATTACTTGACCTGCTGGCCTGACACAGTAAAAATTAAACAACAGAAAAGACAGGTGTGTGTACCAAAGAGGAAACTCCTTGACAAGCAGTGGTCTAGGTGTGTTAATAGATGTTTACCACCTTTTGATTATGCTATTTAACCAGATTATCTGATTACAGATGAAAGATACCACAATATTTCTTTTCATTCTGTCAAATGGAGAAACACTTTAATACACACAGACACATATATACACACACTATATTTACATGCCCGCAATTTTATATTCTTTTCTGTTACCTTTTTAGAAAAAGGGATTTTTTTTCTGTTACTGCTGACTACTCAAACAGAAGCTTACTGACTAATCAACTTTCTTCTCTAACCTACCCACATTTAATAATGTATCTTTTATAGGAAGTTTTAGAACATCTTCAGTTGTGTAATAAAACTTTACTTGCCAGGCTACAGACAAAAGGTATTATTTCTTGAAATGGATCCAGTTCCGCTTGCCAGTTTTTAACTACTTCTGAAGTATGTACAGCACGTTCGCCAGTAAATATACTAGACTGAATCCCTAAGAGAACCTACTGTAAGTATATGGCACTCCAACAAAGAGAAACCAGATGGATAGAGAAATCTGTAACTTCCATCAGCTGGCCATACCTACACTGAAGTCATAGTTCATTAACAATTGTCTAGCAAAAGACTTATTTGAATGTGGTGGTAGTATATTAGTTAGGCATTCGTGGCTAGAATGAAGCAGGTCTCACTGATTATCAGTGAAGTGTTGAAATGGATGAGGCAGTTGAGCACAGCCTTTTCAGGTCAATGCTCCTACTTAAAAGCCCCTTTACTCAGAGGAACAGCTGGGCACAGTAGAAGCTGCTGGCCACTGCAGTAGCCCCCAGAGCTGAGCCAGAGACATAAACCCTACCTGGGGAACTAGGTTCTTTACCAGAGATACAAAAAGAGGTTTTTTTGGGTGCAGTTAACATTACAGTCCAGCTGGGTATTTCTGAGAATAAATACTCTCACCTGTTTTTTTTCCTCTGTATACCATACGTACAAGATTTTTTGCATGTACTTGACCAATAATCAGGACTGCACTGAAGTTTTTAACTGATTAATTTTACCAATTCCTCCTCCTAACAAACAAAGCCTACAAGGGCTCGCATAACAAGATAATTAGACTAGGAAAGAAGAATGACTGTGAACACAGTTGGAAGCTAGCAGAGCAAATGAAAACAAGTAAGAGTGAATGTAACTGGGGAAATACATTTTAGAAAATTTGGCATTGAGTGGATACTCAAACTGAGTGTGTCCCAAACACTGAATGGACATGGGAAAAGAGCCAAATATCAGGAAGTGTGATAAAAGGAGAAGATAAGAGAAGACTGCTCTAGTAAAGTCAGTTATGCTGTGAAATACCTGACCACCTCTAACATATATAATCCCTTTTCTTACAAGAAGTTGGAATTCTCTACAATGTCTCTGAAACCCAACATCACACAGACAGAAGGATAAGGACAAGGAAGTAAAGATATCTATTTCAGCATGAGTTAAAACTGTCTACTTCAGTAAAGGTTAACACCAGAAGTTTGCTTTTAGATTTTACAAAGCCATACTGTTTGAGTCCTTGCTGCTTCTTAGGATTGTAGAAACCATCACCATGTTTAAAGCTGTATGGAAATAATAGCAGAGAAAATAATAGACACTTGGGGTATAATCTTTCTTTTGTAACTGGTACTGGTGCACAGCATAGCTTAAGTCCCTTTCAAAAGTACACAAAAGTCCATTTCAAGTCATTGTGAGTATTAAGATGAAGGTACTGAGCAAACTCTCTCTGACATAAGTGTAGGCCTAATTATCTAACCTTCTGTATCATTACAGCCAGAAACAAACCATACAGGAAGACTATTCTGCTCCCTTTATCGATTTTGTTTCTTTCTACTTTCCTGTGTCTCAATGGTGCATGCAATTTCCTTTCTTGTTATTGGTATGCAAATTCACCTGCTCCCAAAATAGTTCTCCTGAAAGACTGTTATTATGTTTGAAATGCAAGGTATGCACACCCACGTGTCAACTCTATAAACTAGCTGTGGCAATTATAAATTCCTCTGAAGGGCAACAAACATTTGCCTTAAATGGAGATGGAATTAATTCAGGCATTTGCAAAATGCAGGTTGTGGTTCGCCTACCAGAAAAGTTCATTCATCTGATGTATACCACAAGCTTGCCATCCTCTGTCAAGGACTGGACGATGGCCAATGTCACCCCAGCCTTCAAAAAGGGCAAGAAGGAGGACCTGAGAAAACCACACGCCAGTCAGCCTCACCTCCATCCCCAGAAAGGTGATGGAACTGTTCATCCTGGAGGTCATCTCCAGGCATGTAGAGAAAAAGGTGATCAGAAGTAGTCAGCATGGATTCACCAAGGGGAGATGATGCTTGACCAACGTGATAGCCTTCTATGACAGCATGAGTGGCTAGATCGATGAAGGGAGAGCAGTGGATGTTGTTTACCTCGACTTCAGCAAGGCTTTTGACACCGTCTCCCATAACATCCTCATAGACAACCTAAGGACATGTCAGATGAGAGGACAGTGAGGTGGACTGAGAGCTGGCAGAATGGCAGAGCTCACAGGGTTGTAATCAACAGTGCAGAGTCTGGTTGGAGCTTGTAACTAACGGTATTCTGCAGCAGCCTGTGCTGGGTCCAGACCTATTCAATACATTCATCAATGACCTGGACAAAGGGACAGAGTGTACCCTCAGCAAGTTTGCTGATGTTACAAAACTGAGAGGCGTAGCTGATACGCCAGAAGGCTGTGCTGCCTTTCAGTGAGACCTGGACAGGCTGGAGAGCTGGGCCAAGGGGGAACCTCATGAAACTCAACAAGAGCAAGTGTAAGATCCTGCACCTGGGGAGGAACAACCCCATGCACCGGTACAGGCTGGGGGCTGACCTGCTGGAAAGCAGCTCTGCTGAGAAGGACCTGGGAGTAATGGTGGACAGCCGGTTGACCATGAACCAGCAATTTGCCCTTGTGGCCAAGAAGGCCAACAGTATCCTGGGGTGCATTAAAAGGAATGTGGCCAGCTGGTCGAGGGAGGTTATCCTCCCCCTCTACTCTGCCCTAGTGAGGCCACATCTGGAGTACTGTGGCCAGTTTTGGGCTCCCCAGTTCAAGAAAAACAGGGAACTACTGGAAAGAGTCCAGCAGAGAGCTACAAAGATGATCAGGGACTGGAGCATCTCTCTTATGAGGAAAGGCTGAAAGACCTGGGTTTGTTCAGCCTGGAGAAGAGAAGACTGAAGGGGGGATCTCATCCATGCTTATGAGTTTCTAAAGGGTGGGTGTCAAGAGGATGGGGCCAGACTCTTTTCAGTGGTGCCTGATGACAGGACAAGGGACAATGAGTACAAACTGGAACACAGGAAGTTCCATTTGAATATGAGGAAAAACTTCTTTACTGTGAGGGTGACAGAGCAGTGGAACAGGCTGCCCAGAGAGGTTGTGGAGTCTCCTTCCCTGGGAATATTCAAAACCTGCCTGGGTGCGGTCCTGTGCACCCTGCTCTAGGTGTGCTCAAGGAGGGGGGTTTGATGAGATAATCTCCGGAGGTCCCTTCCAACCCCTACCATTGTGTGATTCTGTGATTCTCACAAATACCTTTGTCTCATAAGAGCTGTAAAAAAAAGGTCACCATCTCCAGTATTAAAAAAAACCAAACCAAAACAAAAACCAACAACAAAAAAAATCCCACCTCACTCATTCCTCAAATAACCACTTCTAGCCGTAGTCTGATATTAACCAAAGACCAGAGCAAAAACAGGCAATAACCCTGAATCCTACTACTTGTTCCTCTGTTTCTAAGCATGGGCAGAGGTTGTGGATATCCACATATTTGCAGAGCTAAATAGCAGTTCCTCGTGCGATTAGCAGTAATACAGTCACCTAACCTGACAGGCACTGACTCCCAAAGTGCTATCACATTCTTTGCAATCATCATCTGTGCTTCTGGATTTGAACTGTAACAATCAAATGCTGATGCCCTGAATAGAACTGGAAAAAAAAAAGTTCCTGAAAAGTTAATTAGGCACACAGCCTTTGAAAAAAGACAAGACTGCCCATCTGCTTACTGTTATAATCTAAGGTATGTGTCTGGAAACTGAAACAAGTCTGTGGAACAGGTAAGTATACAGGTTGATTGAAAATTTGATTATGGTCAATAAGTACAAAGGCTTAAATTGTCAAACTGCTTAATACTGTGTTAAACAGTAAGTTATCAATCCTTCCACTTGCTAGGGCATCTAGGAAGAAATATTTGAATATCACACGTTTGCACAGTTAGTCTGCTGTCCTTTTTTGAGCTATGGACACAAACAGCTCTCCGAAAGCTTCTAATTAGTAGTATTCATGTTTGCAACGAGCATACATAAAACAACTATCACCTACATTAAAGTTTAAAAATATTTACTACAGATGCAAAGCTCATCAATTTCTTAAACCACCCACATAACATCTCTTGCAAGTACTTTGATATGCAACAGTTAGAAAAATTAAGCTCTTGTGCTTAATCTCCTTAATTTTCATATTTGGGTGATCGTCCTAATCAATCTACACAATCAAAAAATAATTGCTAGACTCCTGGTTTTGGCTCAGCAAATGGAAATTGACGTAATTAATTTTCATTTTGAGTAGGACTTCTATGGCAAGTACTCCAGGTTCTTCTTACTGTGCTATGATAAATACATCCATTTCACAGTCTAGTCTCTGCAGTCATTTGACCAATGACTCCACTCTGGAACTTGGTTCTTGGTCTTTATTCATGGTCTTTGATCTCCTGTTTAAAACTTTGCTTAGTTTTTAACTTATTACCTAATACGCACTGTGATTAAAAAAAAATAGAAGGGAAAAAGGAGAGAAAAGGTAAAAAATAAAAAGAAAAAAGAGGAAGGAAAAAAGAAATACCACTGTTTGCAGAGATAATACGACTGTTATAAAAAATAATTCACTCTAACTTTTAAGTATACAGTTGACTGGGTGTGAGACTGCTCTATTAGATTTACCTTGACCATGACAAGGGCATTTTCTGAATCATGACTTCTGAGACGATGAGGGGCAGGGAGTTGCTTAGTTTTGACAGTACCAGTATCTTCACAGAACAGAACTGGTTTCAGTGAGTGTTTTCATTGGTATGTTACATCTGACCTAGTTACTCAAGTGTCGCACAAAGAAAAAAAAAAGACATGTTTTATCTTTCCTGTTGTTTGTTTCTGAATATTTAAAACACCCTTGTTTTGGTTATGAACTTTCATTTTCCCTTAAAAATCTTTAGAGATCTTCAAACAGGAGTTGCTGTAGGAATCCAAAAGTTGCTATAAACAAGTAAGCTATTTATTGTGGGAGAGAACTCCCACAATTTTAGTAACAGTATGAAGGAATGGAAAAAGTATGAATCAGGAATGAATTGAAATAAAACAATGGAAAAATCACTTTAAAACCTTTTAAATTGTGTATCAGGTGTAAGTTCAAATTTACTATCCCAGTACCACGCGCAGTAATACATCTGATATTTTATTGTATAGTTCCATTATTTTTGGCAGGATTTTCTTCCACTGAATAGTATGCCTTGCCCTTACTAAATGTAAAGTAGGAGACCGGTACTTATTTCAACAGCAGCAGTACAGTAAACTCTACAGTTGCTACAAACTCAGTTATGCTTTATACTACAGCAATAACAATTACAATTTGTACAGTCCTTCCCAAGAATTTAAAGAGATTGCTTGATCAAAGGGGTTTGTTTTGTTTGTTTATGGGATTATTTTTTTTAATCCTATGTAATAACTTCTTAAACTAAGTCCTTGACGTAACTAAACCTGGGGAGCAGGGTTTTAGTTTAGTGAGTACTCCTACATATATTCAAACATCTGCATTACTGATGTAACTAATCTCATTGCACAGCTTTGCACAGGCATTGCATATCCAATAAATATACACCTTCCACTGGTTTTAATGAAGAGTAGTCCAGTGGCACAGGCTAAAAGTTCTGTTTTGCTTGAAGTGATTATCCTTAGTTTAGCTCATGATTTATGGAAGAAAGAGGGATGAGAACTTATTCTCAACTTGTGCTGCATTCCATATAACTTTATTTAATGTCTCTTCAAAGATGGTATTTTACCTTCAGTAACAGACTTCTAATGCAAAAAAATCACGATTCATATTACATGTGTGGTCTTCTGCGAAGCACTAATTTTCATTGTCTATCACAAACCTGCTTAAGGGTGATGGATATGTTTCCAGATGAAAACAAGTGACTAGTAACAGAAGCAGCTACAAATTAAGCCATGAAATGGTTTGGGGGTTTCCTGAAATGGATTTCAAAGGCAGTGGGCTGAAACAATGAGTGATAGCAGTTGCATATATATACATTTGCATGTGTGTGTGGGAGTGCATATATATTGAGAATCAGAGAGAAGACGGCAAGCCAACAGGAAGGGCAAAAATGTAGTAACTTGGGGAGGCAGGCTTGGAAACCAGTCTCCTACATTTGCTCTGACCTGAATTGGTGGAAATGATCAGACAGGACTGCACCAAAACCCTCACCATATACCTAGAAAGATCCACTTTGACAAGGCCACAAAGATACTTAATCCAAACCTGCCAAGTATACTGCATTTTGTACTAGACTCATATTGCTGACTACCACCTTACAGATAAAGATACTTTGTACAATGGCAGCATTTTGTGACAGCCTCGTCCTCTCCTCCTCTATCTTCAAGCTAGTCAATACTGGTTAAGCTCTTCTTTTAGGGATGAGGTCATGGTATCTGACCAGCTTCCATCATGGCATGAGTGAGGGGTCACAGTGCTGCAGCAGGGCTATTGTGGAAGACTTAAAGTTTACAGATTCCTGCCTGCAGTGCATGTCCAACATGTCAGGCTAGCATTATGCAGCCCTTTCTTACCACATCTTCTGATGTGCCAGACACGTACTGCTATCACGTGTCCTGACATGTGGATTCTCACCTGTCTGGGAGTAAGACACTTCAGAAGCCTGGTAGCTACAAAGGTCAGAAAGGCAGCAACTGAATAAAAAAAAAAATAATGTAAATGTAATTCAGTTGAAACTGCTACTAGAACTCTGAAGTTAACAGTTCCTCTGTGTCTATAATACATCGGTTCTGGCTCTGTGTCTGTGATACACCAGACAAAAGACTTCATGGAAAAGGTTTAGGGCTGGGGTTTTTTTAATTATTATTGTAAATGTTTAAAAAATAAAATAGCCTAAAGCAGCTGCTCCTTCAGTCTGCCTGCAAAGTACAGTGGGTATGTTAACTACAAAACTAGAGGGGTATGCAATACTATTCACTTAAAGTTAAAAGCTAATAACCCAACCTCCAAGAATCAAGCAAAAGAATTGAAAACTCTTTAAATAAACATGACCTCTTTTCACTTGTGTAGCCTGTCTGCCAGGCACTGATTTACAGTAATCTGTATTCAGATCTGGATCAGGTTTAGGTTCAGTTGCTATGGCTCCCTGCTTTAAGCTCTCTTTCCACATTCACCTCTCTCTCCCATAACCTTTTATGACAGATTTATTGATAAAGAAATTAAATTTTGGTTTTCTGGAGGCTGAAGAATAAGCAGTACTTTTCTTTACTGTTATTTAAAGCTTAGAGAGGGCTGTATACCTAGAGGACAAGGGAGAACACACAATGAGACTACTTGGCAACCCTGGGTAAGCACTATACAGACCATTGCCCTAAGGGTACACACTGGCCAAGCTTGGCTGTGGCTCCCATGAAGTGTGAGATGCACCTTCCTTCCCACCTTAGCTAAACCACACTTGTGTTTAAATGTAACCACACACCATTCCTCTGGCCTGAGGACTCTTTGCCTCCCCACACTGTCTGTCCTTGCTGCTGGGTGGTTTTGCCACTGGCTTTGATAAGCTGAAAATTTTACTTGATGATGTGGATTTCTCATGAGAGTTCTTGGAATAGTCAGATCTAAGAGAAGCAGTGAGATCAGCTACAATTTGAATAAATACTGACAAAACTATTTGTCCATTGCTACCATTATGGAATATACCTACTGAATTTATTAGTTATAAAAGATGATTGGAAAATTTTGTCCTTTCTAGAAAATTTCAGAAGTTATTGTCCTGGTTTCAGCTGGGATAGAATTAATTTTCTTTCTAGTAGCTGGTATAGTGCTATGTTTTGGATTTAGCATGAGAATAATGTTGATAACACACCGATGGTTTAGTTGTTGCTGAGCAGTGTTAAGTCAAGGACTTCTCAACTTCCCATACTCTGCCATTGAGGAGGTGCTCAAGAAGCTGGGAGGGGGCACAGCTGGGACAGATGACCCCAACCGACCACAGGGCTTTTCCATACCATATGACATCATGCTCAGTATATAAACTGGGGGGAGCTGGCCAGGGGGCTGCCACCACTGCTTGGGCACTGGCTGGGCATCGGTCAGCGGGTGGTGAGCTATTGCATCATTTGTTTTTCCTGGGTTTTGTTCCTCTCCCCCTCTCTTGTCATTTTCCTTTTCATTACAATTTATTATTGTTATTTCTACTGTCACTATTATTTTATTTCAATTATTAACCTGTTCTTAGCTCAGCCCAGGAGTTTTCTTACCTTTGATCTTCAGATTCTCTCCCCATCCCACAGGGGGTATGGGGAGGGTGAGCGAGCAGCTGTGTGGTGCTTGGTTGCTGACTGGCGTTAAACCACAACAGTCCTCCACCAAGCCTAGTAGGGAATAATACTTTCATCTATGTTGTGGAAGTCTCTTTGTTGGTATAAAACCCATAAAAGAAATTGTAAGAGATACTGCACCTGATTCTCCATCCCATTACCTCTTTTTTAAAACCATAGAAATCAAAGGACAAAATAAGTTAAAAGCAGCAGGATACCACAACAGCAACACTGTAATGGAGTGCTGTTGCAGTCTGTACTTACTGCAATTTTGGATACACCCTACAGATCTTGGAAAGATTTCTGGTAGAATAGTATTTTTTTCCTATCCTATGGATAGTGATACACTAAATGGTAATTTTAATCCACTCTCCCCTGGTAAATTTAATCTCTCCTTTACCCTTTTCACTCTCGTTTTCATCAGCCAACATTAATATACATGTAGACATAGGTATACATCTACCAGAGCTGCACTGTATCTGTGTGAGTGAGGATATTGCACCTTTCACCTGTTTACAGCTGAGAGAGTAAATAAAATGGGAGAAAAAGAAATTAAAGTGACTATGAATGTGCACATTTATCTGTCTTCCTTAATAAAACTTTCTCCACAAGTACAATTTCTTCCAAGACACTTATCATCAGATGAGCACTTCACACATTTTGCTCATACTGTCTACAAAAGATCTCTCACAACATTGAATCTTATCAACATGATGTACTGTAATGACATTCTCTCAATAAGAATAATTTATTTTATTTTATGAAGCTATACTTTTTAAAAATAGATTTAAAAGCATTTCTTATATGTAAAGGACAAAGTCTCCTACCCAGATAATGTCAGTACTGAACTATGAGTCTTTGCTATGCTACGGTTTGATTGATTTGTTAGGAAAAAAGCCCTCAACTCATTTAATTCAGCGTATGGTTACAAAGTAGTCCCAACACGCATACAGCTGCATCACAATATAGAATAAGCCACCATTGACATCTGCAGCAACTGGTATAAATGTTGTTAGCTAGGTCGAACCATATCACTCATCCTGAGGTCACTTCTCTATTCTAGAATTAAGACATCTTAGTGAAGTCCTCTTGAAATTGCATTCTTTGTAATTTTTGGTAATTATGTTAATATAATACCTGCTAGTACTATAGAGTAAGGGTTATTTTTTCTGTACAAATATTAATATAAACTGCGATGCAGTCTAATTTCATGCAGTTCAGGGTATTAGTGGCATATGTATGACATACGTCAGAAATTGGAGGTTTAACTTAATGAAAAATGAACACTCAAATGAAAATGGCCCACAGCTAGGAAGCACAACAAAGTCTGCCAGAACTATATACAGTATGTACACAAATTAAATTTTACTCCTTGCTTCTATACAGGTACTAATACATCACAAACTCTTAAGAAAATCTCACATACTTCCAAGGATCAACATTTCCTTTTTTGCATTACCCAGTATGTGGTGTTTGACATCTTAATGCCTGATGCTTCATTACTCTCAAAGCAACAATAATTTCTTTTGATTTCCTCATCTTTAATATTAATAGTAGATAACTTGGATCACTAGGAGTTTAAACATTGACCTCTGAAAGGGTGGTGAAGTTTCTTGTGTTGACTGGATTTTAGCCAATAGCCCTTTTCTGACACAGCTGGTTAGATCAGCAGCATCTGCCTTTGTACAGCCATGGACAAAGTTATATACTAGAGCCATTCCTCGCATCTTAAGCCATAATCTCTTGCCAGCAGTTTTGCAGGAATACAGAGCTGTCTTTCCTACCAGTCTCTTCAGCTCTACCACCAATTTTATTATTTCAGTGTTCATGAAGATGATGCTCAACCTCCTCAGCATGCAGCACTGCCATTTCTAGTGTAAGACATGATTTTCCTTCAGAGGGAAGAAGGCATAAAAAAAATCCAAACCTCACACACTAGACTTCAACAACTCAATTCCAGAAATATTTTATAAGTATTTTGCTTATGATGTGCTAAAGAGTAACACTTCAGCATAAAGTACGTTATTTGCAAAGAAACAAGATTTTCTTTCCCATTTGCTACTTTCAAATGCACAACAGAAAATGAATCAATGCTTTATTAAAAAAAATATTTAATGTTTTTAGCATTTTTAGTATTTAGTACTTAGCATTAGTATTTAGTATTAATTAGCATTTAGTATTTAGTATTATTTAATGTTTTAGAGCATCAGAACATGGGAACACAGTATTTAACCAACTAGCATGGATGATACTGCTACATACCTATCGGTTTAAATGCAGGAAGGTTAGAAAAAAATATGGGAGATTTGGATTGAAGGTTTATTCATCTATTTTCTTTTTGGAAATTAAAATAAACTAAATCAAATTAAGGCTACCTTGAATAAATAGTCCAGTCAGTGGAACAGTTCAATTTAAATATTAATCTACTTCACAGGGTATTTAGAATTCCTTTCAGAATTCACTTCTTACTTTCCATAACCATCAATGCCCTTTTAAAAGCCATTTCTGTCTTAGTGACCACTTTCGGGCTCTCTTTTATTATAGAAATGACACTGTGAAAGCCTTAATTGGTCCTCATTGAGTTCTAAAATTAACATAGAGAGTTAAAATATCCAGAAAATAATATACTTTTGCTTAAAATGCAAGTGGGCTTGTGAGAGAGAGAATAATTTATTTTTTTTTTAAATTAGTGCCCTCATTTCCTTCCAGCTGCTTTTCTTTACATCTTTCTCTGATAGGAGTCTGGATGTGCTAACTTCTGGCTTTTCCATTAGTTCCTACAAGAACATCATTCTAGACTAAAATATTGCATAAATGTGCACATTTGAGGCCTGCAATTAAAACATGGTTACTCTTGCACTGATGATTTGTCTGCTAGATTAGAATCCAGCTCATATCCAGTTCATATTATTATTCAATGAGCACAGCCAACAGGAGTTAGAAGAGTAATGACTCTCTTACTTCTATAAAAGTGTGATCCTGGACACAGGAGGACAAAAGGACTCATCCTTTATATTGTTTTCATCAATTCTTGTCCAAATTATTTCAAAGGTTGAATTTCAAGCCCTATTCATTTAAAAGCCCACACCATTTTCAACTCTAATGGCTAATCATGCAATAATTAGAACTAACTGAACCTACAACTAAGACCTGAAAACTAATGCTTGAAATTAAATCTAAAAGTTTATGGGCCCAAGTGAGCCATTTAGGACAGCTGATTACTCCATTATTGCCCTGCATTCTTAATTTTCGAAGTCGAACTAAATTATTCCATCTACAAGAACGGCCCAACATTACAAATTTGTACCAGTTAGCCTGACCCCTGCCACACGTCCCCCAACACAAACAATAATTTGAGGTTGAACAATCTCTTAAAAATCTCCTTGAGGCTGAAACCTCTGCATTTCCCCTCCCACCTTGAAAAGCTCCTCAGACAAAGAGCGTTTGTCAGTCTACTTCTAGGAATAGACTCAAAATAAGAAAAAAGTACTCCTCTTCTGTCATTTAACAACCACTGATGAAATATTTAGCTTTCTAGATAATACTTCCTTCCTTAAATTGTAATTATTAGTCTTCAAACAAGAAATTATAAAGAAGGAGGAATATGAACAATGGAAATCCTCACTTCAAGGTAGACATTCCATTGCCTTTCTGAATTGCTAAAGCATATCAAAGTCAGACAATATGAAATCTGCTCAATTTTGAATTATAGAATAAGGGCTGTGAACTCAAAAATCCAGAAGCTAATACTGTAATTTTTATGTTTTGAGGGCATATTGTTCAGATTTTTCATTAAAGTATTAGAACTGTTAAGTTTTACTTATAAAATCAGTGATATTGAAAAAGATACATGATGTTCCCAATTATCATTTTAATATTATTTGGTTAATTTTTACAATACATTTAGTGAAGATATCACAGGAGGAGAGTTTTCCACAAAAATCATTATGTCAAAACTCTTTCTGGGGAGCAGATTTCTAAGATTTTTTGCAAAGGAAAAAAGCTTCCAATCTTCCAAAAATCTCCACCATTAATAGATTTAAATATCTTAACGATTACTTTCTTGTCAACAATTTTCCTGAAGAAAAAAATACTAATCATAACATTTTATACAGTTTGATATGTGCCAATTCTATGTTTTCTTCATAGTGTTTTCAAATGAGCTGTTTAACAAACAATTTCTTCATGCAAAGTGACAACAGTTTAAGACACTACTGTCCCTCCACTGAGCCACAAAAGTAACTTAACACGTCTGACTTTCAAATGAACTGGACTAAAAGTCCTCAAATGATTTCAGTTTTGCATAGAACAACTTCCAGAGAAGAAGTAGCTGGGGAGGCCATTTCTTCACTCATTAAAGATACATTCATAATAATTAATTTTCCCAAATTTTCACCAAAATCAACCCGTTGCCTTATTTTTCAAAGAACAGGACAAATAAATGCTTTTCCTATCTCAGAGTAATTTTTTTTCTGGCACTGATGGACATAAAGTGGAATGCAAGGGAACAGCCACGTGCAATCATTTTATGCATAACTTCATTTATCATGAGTCCAAAGGAAAATAATACCTATAGAATTACAAAGTATAAAGCAATGATTGCAAGAGTCAGATTTTTCCTAAATTTTACAGGTGAGAGAAGAAAAAGCAACAGCTTTACAAATGGCTTTTTTTTTTTTTTTTTTTGCACTGTATTAAGGTCCCAGTTTCAGTAGGTCACTGTTGTCCAACAGAAAGCCTGATAGTATGGAAGGCTGAGCCCCAATTCAAAGATATTTCACCAAAACATCCTAGTATAGTTCAACCTCGTTTCATCACCTTCCCCCCCCATTTGAACTTTTTTTTTTTCATTTTTCAGAAGAAATACCTGATCTTAAATGATCCTGCAGATCAGCTTTTTCTTTTTCTCCTTTTTTCCATAAGTCCCAGAGCAGCACAGTATTACTTTTGACCTAGAACAAGAGGGAAAGAGGTTACTCACGAACAATGGTTTATGCATTGGTGCTTAGAATACTGTCTCTTGCTGTCCTATAAAATTTTATTAAGCATGGTGAATGACATATTTGAATGGCCACTGTGGGATGAATACCTTATGCTTCAGCCATGATCTGAAACTCTCTCGTTTAATTTGGGGGCGGTGCCCTAGCATGCCATTTAATCTCATCGAGCACTTCCAAAGTGAATCCTTTAAAGAAAGGTGAGGGATCACACCACAGGACAAATGTTGGAACTTGTGCTATCTGTAGCCTGAAAAGCGAGCAAAACTTTCTGGAGGAAGGAGAGGAAAGCAGTGACCATCAGTTAGTAAATATACACTGAATAAAATAAAAGATTGGACAAACTATACGTAGTTGAAACTAAAATATGTTCACACAAAATGAATCAATTAATTTTGTTTCCTTCTTTAATAGAATAATTTTATTAGAGGTATACCTATAAGCCACCAGTAAAAATTCTATTGTGCAAATGCATTGAGCTCTGCCTGCCTTCCAAGATGCTGAGGTCCTGAAAATGTACTTTTTCAACTTAATGCAATCTGAATGGAGCATATTGATTTCATGTTTCTTTTGTTATAGTGTTTGTGGTGGGTTTACCTTGGCCAGCTGCCAGACATCTCCACCCAATCACTTCCTTGCTCCCTGCTCAACAGCGCAGGGGGAGAAATGAGATGAAAAAGCTCCTGGTCGACATAAAAAGGAGATCACGTACCAATTACCTCAGAGGAAAAACAGACTCGTCTTTGGGAAAATTAATGTAATTTTTTGCCAATTAAAACAGATTTTGATATGAGAAACAAACAAAATCAACACGACACCTCGCCCCTTCCTCCCAAGCTCACCTTCACCCCCGACTCCTCAGCACCCCCCACCCCCGAGGGGTTGCAGGGCGGTGGGGAAAGGGGAGCTGAGGTCAGCCCATACCAGCTCCTCTCTGCCGCTCCTGCCCTCTCACGCTGTTCCCCAGCCCCACGGCGGGCTCTCCATAGGCGGCAGCTCCCTCAGAGACACCCACCTACGCCGGCGGGGGCTCTCCAGGGGAGTCTCTGCCGGAGGGGGAACGGGGGGGCGGCTGGAACCCCTCCTCCCGCTCTCCCCTCGGGGCTCGCAGGGCTGTTTCTCTCTCTTCACCCCTCACCCCTCACTGCCGGGCAGCGCTCTGCCCTGCCCTGGCTGCGCTTTCCCCGAGGCGCGGCGCCGGCCCATGGCTGAGGGGCCCAGCCGTGGCCTGCGGTGGGGCCGCTGGAGCCGCCTGGAACCGCCTGCGTCCGGGTTGGGGCCGCCGGGCCTCGCCTCCCCTCACAGAGACCCCTGCAGCCCCCCCCAGCACCAGAGCCCGGTACAGTAGTATTTTGATCAGAATTGTTTTCACAAGTTGGGTGGGAATATATACACACACATAAACATATATTATTGGTTCGAATTTTCAGGAAATACAGGCTGTTCAGTTATTGATTGTTGGGAAATTAGAGTTGCTTTCAACATCCTAACTGTTCAAAACACTTACTAGATTTTACGTAGGCTTTATTTGAGAAGCGTCATATGCAAAAAGCCACTTTTGCTGTGCTAGCAGGTAAGCACCTGAGCTTTCTCATCAAAGAGGTTTACCGCAGTGAAAATTCAAGAGATTTTTAAGGAAACTAGTTTGGAGGATACCTTTCGTACCAGACTGCAGCATGGAGGGGCTGGTCAGCCATTTTCTGTGCCAATGGGAGTCTTAGTGTCTATCTCTCTATTCAGTCCCCAGTACCATTAGGGGACACACAGCCTCATGTTTCCTTAGACTTTCTCAGCCACCACATAAAAATTTTGTTACTTCATTAAACTTGTATTAGTTTAAATCTGAAATAGTGGAAAAGTTGCACAGCAGTTGGAACTTCTCATGTCTTTTTATCTGATAGTCGCTTAACCTGAAATAAAATTGGTTATCTACAGGAATAGCTTGTTACTCAGTGATTCTCAATACCAGCATAAGAAAGACAAATGCTGTACAAAATGCAATGCATTTCACGTTAACTTCAGCAAACCTGGCATACCTCTGAAATTGTAGCACAATTATTTTACAGAAACACTGAAATAGATATGAACTAAATGAAGACATACTAAGCATGCTAAAATAGGTAGAGTTTGCTTTGTCTCAAGAGAGCATATAAAACAGTGCAAACCTAGCTTTGCATTGCAGGTGGAAGAACAGAACTGGACCTGTCTGCACAGCTCTATCCTACGCTGACCTAAGCAGAGGCATCAGAGGTCGTAGAAATGTTGTTTGTCTTAATGTTTGAAACCGGTCTGTATAGTCTGAAGACACCATGAAGGTAAGGCTGTTTACACACTACTTGCAGTTATTTTTCAGCACAACAGATTTAATGACATAAGAATGAATTAACTGACAGTCTCTCCTCCCCATGCTCTCTGTTAATAGAAGATAATTCAAGTTGCACTTGAAAAAAAATAGGACAGACCAGATTTATTGTTCCCTATGGAACCCTAATTCTGCTGCCCTGTGTATCCATTCTGTCCACTGAATGAAGCTCAAATCCCATGGACAAAATAGAAAATAAACAAACTGCCAAGGACTCTTACAATTAAGACACACTTCCTGATAACAGGGTGGTTGGCATATGCCTATACAAATCACCAGTAAGGACACCACCATACAATTAGCATACACAACCTAAACTTTGCTTTGAAAAAATACCCCCACTTTTCATTAAAAAGCTTAATACTTTTTTATGTGACATAGGTTGTACAGGTATTTCTACTGCATGTGCAATTTAATAATTATTTTGAGATTTCTTAGACATATGCCCTTTTCTGTACAGAGCACACTCATAGGCGTGAAGGCCTCCAGTGTCCTTGTGACCAGCGCATGGGAGCAAGACACCTACTGGGGCTGGTTGAAGCGTCTGTCAGCCTCACTTTTACATAGCAGAACCTTCTCAGGGTTAAGTTTCTGCACAGTCTAGGATATCCACAGTTATATCACCCTTTTCCCTACTATTCCCCTCCCTCCCAAGGGACTGGTTTATTGCTTTCTAACTTAGATGGTCAGCAGAAGCCACCTTGCTGGTTGTGCCACCCCATGCCAATCTCTTTGGCAGTTAGTGGTTGCTGCTTGGATCACTATTGCCTGCTGATCTCCCATCCAAATGTGTTACACAGATGAGAGACTGTAAACAGTTCAGTTGTGCATGTTTGTGCCTTTACAGCACATACCTGAACCATCAGAACAGGGCAGATGTCATCCAGGGCTTTTAGGCACACAAATAATTCTGTGACAATTATCTTTTACCTTGTTTTCCCAATGCATACCAGGATCATTTAATAAGTTAGAGCTGGGCAGATGTGAAGGTCTTGCTTAACTGAATGGTAGGCTTCTGGGTAGGCTTCACCCCATAACCTGTGGCTACTTCCATCAAAAACAAAGGTGGCTTTGCTTATTTCCATTTTTACAGGTCATCGAAAGCTCTGAATGCATCTGTAAAAAGAAAAAAGGACTAGTCAGGGCATTTATAGGGGTAAAAGATACCTGAAAAAGTTTTATTAATATAGATATGCTTGGATCTTTGGACTTCTAGCCAAGGTGAGATTCAGTCATACCAACAATAGAAAAAGAGTACTGGCTGTTACTATCCTGACTGATTGCTTTAAACTACTCACAAAAGGACAGGGGAGTCTTTTCAAACTATAGTTATAAGTGAAGACCAGAGAATAAGGAATGCCCAATTGTAGTTGGAGGGGTGATTGCCACCAATTGTAGTTCTGAATGGCAGATCAAAGCCAAAGCAGAAACAACATCTCACTCACAAAAGAAAAAATAATTTCCACTGCTTGTTAGATTGTTAGCAAACAAACAAGAATTTACAATTATAGAGAAAGGCAGTTCTAAAAGTCCTTTTTATGAGTTTAAATAAAATATCTATATATTTACAAAGATGATTTAAAAGGATGATTGCTGATCTGCTGAAGCCTGCTGGATTCTACAAACTTAGTCATCAAGGTTTTCTCACTTTGAATTATAAGCATTATAATTGTATATTCTGAACCCAGAAGAGCAAATCTAGCTGGAACTAAGTCATTAACCTGAAGGATATGGCTGATTTTTCTAAACATCTATTAAAAAACATTATGAGTACTTGTGTATCTGCACTTCTATAAGCTCTCAGCATTGATTCTATTTATTTTTCCGCATCTAATTACTTTGCATAATGATATGTTTATACTACTGGCAATCTCCTCTTTTAGTGTTGAATTATGCATACAGTATCCATATAGATCTGATGAAAACTGAAGAGGGTAATGTACATATTATTATAAGTAAAACTTTTTAAAGGAAAAAAAAAGCTTCATAAAGCATTTAAAAAACTCATCAGCTTTCAAGGAACAATGATCGCATCTTTTGTGCATTGGAAGTTTTTTTTGAATATTCATGTAAAATAGTGATGAAATCCTGCCTGTCTTGTGGGAATTTTGCTATTCTTCCCAAAAGCATCAAGGATTCTTCCTGAATTCTTCAGCTGGGTTTATGTTCTCCATTCTGTTCTAGAGACAGCTCTGGAAATCTTGTGAAGACAGTGCCTCGGTGCATCCAGACCCTACACATGGTAAGGGCAACCTTTTCTGTGTTATGCTATTTTCTTTTGGCAAAGATATTATAGAATTTTAAAATATATACATATATTTAGAAGTGAAGATAACAGGAAGGAAAACTAGTTAATTATATTCTTATTAAGATCAAAAATGAAAATGAGGGATGGTTCAGACATTTTAAATTTACCTTAGCCAATTCTCATGTTCTTAATTTCATTAGTTATCTGAAGCACTTCACTTTGTGGTTTACGGATAATTTTCCCAATATTCATGTTCTGTAGCAAAAGGTAATAGGCCTAGCTATCTCTATATTCTGCTTTATCCTAAACGATTCCTTGATTATCACAGGATTTGGCTACAAACTCACACTAGATATTTTTTGCTTATAATAACATTTTTTTCATCGTTCCTTCTTCCTTCCTCTCTATAAAAGTATGTGCACTCTTAAAGGTGAGGAAATGTCTTTACCTTCATAACTGACGATGTAGGTTTTTACTGAAATTCATTCCAGTTGCATATGGTAATGTGATTCCAAGTAAAGTCTTTGAAGTTGAGTGCAATTTAGTATTTTGGCAAATACAACAGTCATTTATAATCTCTAGGATGAGCCTGGTATCTTTCTGCCCCAAAGCACCTGAATTAATTTTCAGATTGCTCTTAGGCCAGTTCAACAGGTGGTTGACATGAATTGGTATTACAAAGCAAAGAATAGAGAGATCACATCTGGAAATCATGACTGATCCTAACAAAAGTCAGTTGCGTAACTCAGAAATCAGGCCATCACATGGATAGGAAGAGAGAGGAAGGAGAAGTAAAAGCTTTATTCAGTCATGCAAAGACTCCTTCTGTTCCTTCTGCCACTGCCCTGGTATAACATCCAGGACTGCAACTGTTCATACAGATGTTCTTTGTTGTGGATTTTACTCAGTACACCAGACAAGCAACCTATGCCATTATGCTTATGTTTTTCTGTTTCTGTCATGCAACATTCATGTGTTTTCAAGAACAAAGACTGTTTTGCAAACAAAAGTGCTGAGCAGGCTGGTTCCTCTTAACCAACTGAGCAGTAACATTGTCTTTAGGATTATCCGTGATTGCTTTCTGATTTTATTTTGCAGTGCAGGCCTCACCAGGCCATTCCGGTAGCATCTACTTTATTATTAAAAAGACAAAAAAAGTATAAAAGGTCTCTAAAAAATAATAATTGCAGTTCTAAAATACATTATTTGGCATTTCCACCATTTTTTCATTCTTACCCATTGATTTTTCAGGCAAGGGAAAATGATAATTCATAATTTAACTATATTATAAGGCAGTTTATTTGAAGACACATAATGCTTTTATTTTTGAGCTGTAACTTTAAGTACTCATATTTAATAGTTAATAGACCAATACTGAAGTTTATCACTCGAACCTGTATTCCTTTTAGGTCCATGAATTTGCTTCAGCTGCTTGTTAATTGTTAATGGGTTTTTCACAAAAAGTTAAAACACTTTGCAGTTAAAATACTGATAGCAGTGAAGATATTATGAAAAAAGAAGACTAGGAGAAAAGTGTAGTTTCTTTTAAGTAATTATTGAGGAATTTTTACAGAACCTTTATAAAGAAAAGGTAGTGTCTTACATTCTAAATGTGATTTAACTTTGGAAAGAACATGTAAGGAACTCTTAACAATTTGCTACAGATCTGTGACCTGTATATCTGGGGGCAAAGTTTATTTAAATATTTTTTATATAAATACATAACTGTATAGTGTTGAGTAATGTAGAGCTGCCATAGAATTTTCCCATTTTTCTGTGGTTTTAATAACTTGTCATATCAAAAATTTTTAATAAAGACATTTTCATATTTGGTTATTTATTTATGTTGATATAAATAGTAATAAAGCAGAAAATTATCAACATAAATCCAAACATCCATATTTCTGATGCTTTTTGAGCTTGTTTTAAAAAAAACTTCAAACTGTTTTGCTTTTCATTACTACACCAGAGCTTATAGTTTCATTTTACAGTGGTACTTAGGTTTATATTCTGCATATGTCTTCCAAGATTTTTTGTTGTTTATCATGAAATTGAGTTTGAACTGAATATATTCAGTATAAATTAATTTTGGCTGTGTAAGGGAATTGTATATGTATATGGAAATGTTCTTGTGCTGAATCCTTGCTGAGAAATTTGATCTCCATTCTCTGTACTTAATGAATGGGCTGATTTTGGTTTCTGAATCACAGAAATATTTCATATGTTAATGTATGAGGAGTTTGCTTTAATATCTATGTTTCTCAGTGTAGCTGTTACTCTAGTTGTTGTGTAACTCCCTACATCAGTGAGAACTTCTTGGATTTCAGTGTTTAAATGGTATTTAGCCAGCTTGAAAGAACTGTGGGCTGATCATGAGGAAGCTAACAGAATTATCTAGCTGGATTAAGATAAAAGGAGACACTTGTTTTAGTCACTCCTTTGTTTTCACATTTAGTAGCACTCATTTATAGTTTTTAATGTTTCTGTGAACAATATAAAAACAAGTTGGCCTCATGTTCTGCATAAAATGAATGGAAGTGCCAACCTGGCTTTAACACTTCAGACAACATTTAACTTCAGTATTAAACTTCTCCAAACCTGGCTGAAGATTAACCAGCTCTTCCTTGCAGCACATTTTAGACCATGCAAATTCAAGAAAACATTGGCCATAATATTCTGTTAGTGGATATCAAAAAATAGTTCATATCTCTCATGTAATTGTTTTAAATGCCTACCTCCATAAATTTGTTCTGAGGACAAATGGCCTCTTAGGTTCTGCCAACATCCTTCTACCATGCAATGTTCAACTTGCATGAAGTCAAAACAATTATTAGTATTATTAGTAGTATTATTAGTGTGTATTAGAGATACACACAAACAGTAAAGCACAAATCTGCTACATAACCTACTTGATAACATTTAATTGACTAAAAAGATAAGATTGGTACTCATACAAAGGCTGATGTTTATTGCAGTCTGAGCAGATAAATATTTAAAAGAAAAAAGAAAAAGAAAATCTGAAAAAACACATCTATCGCATCTTTCATTCTGTCCATATCTCTGGTCCTCTGTGCCACTACTGTAGTTGAAAGGCATTAACTTACATACAAGAACTTAAATGTGTGTTAGTTATACAGTGAGAAATTATGTACTGTTAGCTGGTACATTAAAATCTGTAAAAAACACAAGCTCAGCAGCATCTTAAAATTACCAGTGTGACACCTAAGAAACCTAAGGACCAGTCTTCAGAAATAGCATGCCTGAAAACAATTCCAAAAGCACACTCAAGGATTTTTGGAAGCCTGGTTGCTTACGTGACAGGATTTATCAGTATCTGAGTGCCCCAAATGCTGGACAGCTGTGTTTAAATGTTACCTTGTTTATTTAGTGCTTTAAAGCACTGTCTCTGTTAAGAGCTAGTAATGAGCTGCATTCTGTCTTTGCTAATGAGTTTGTACAATGAACAGATCTAGAATTATGTGTCCTGGAAACTTTATGTATTCAAAGCTAATGGAAACTCAGAAGCAATGAAGCTACTGATCTGCCAGGAAAAGGCAGATGGTCTCTGTGTGAACATATTTGTTCACAACCAGACCAGGTGATGAATTGTCCTACGTCCACCAGTGAGAAGATGTATCATAAAAGCATCCATGTCTAACAGTGGTGAAAACTTTTACATGCAGACGTCTATCAGCAAGGGAGACCTGTTACCTGGTTAGATCAACTAGCAGAGTTGTGGTTTTAGAAAATTTTTGAAGCTGTCTTTGACATCAGTAGCAACTTCAGTAACAAAAGAGTCTAGAAAGGAGATTTTTACTCCAGCTCAGACTCTTGCTTCAAGGAAAGCAGTGATTAACAATACTTGTCAAGGTGCTGAACCTCTGCTCCAAAACTGTATAAACTATTCTGAGTTAACTTGGCTTCAGAATCTGTCGGATGAAAATTCACAGAAAACATCTTGAAGCAAAATCAGAGGGAAGCCTGCAGTATCAGGAATGTTCTATAAGGTGGCAAAGCCAGTTCAAGAAGTTCTGGCTCTCTGTGTGCCAGCCGCTCATTCTCATGCTCCCGCAACTGTTCATGGCACCTCACTGGGCCAATGCAGTGTCTGTGGGACTCCACTGTAAGCGAGATGAGGAAAATTTTTATGATTAAAAGGAAAAAAATCTGCAAAAAAAAGTTATTTTCACACAGATCATCTAACTATCCAACTTACAGCTTAAAAACAAATATATAGACAACGCTAAGCAAATGAAGAACTGCACGCAAGAGGAAGCATGAGCTGAGAGGGTACTACCAAGGGCAGCATCCTGTTCAATCACCCCAGAAAGTAACTGCAAAGCATGCTATGGTTTTTGTTTTGCAATACATCTCTCCAAATATAGTAACTAATTTCTTATGGCTGTCATTTATGTATTCTAGATTAATTTTCACTTCTGTTTCGTCTCCAAGGCTGTCTAATATTAAAAGGGATCTTAGTGCAGCAGGAGAACTAATTTTTTTTTTGTTAAATGTTGTTTTTTGTCAGGGGAGTGTTACATCCACCAGACTGTAGCAATTTATATTTGCAGTGCCAAACACACTACATACAGTCCCTGAGAGTTTTCAGCTGCTCCTCCACGATTCTGTTTACAGAGGGCATCTCCCAGTGACATGCATTAGTCAGAAACTCTTCACTTTGTTGCACTATGTGCTTTAGGGCACAGACGTCAGATTTGGAATTGTGACAATCAGTCCTTTCATTCCTAGGATTGTCCTGTTCTTCCCTTCACCACCTTCCTAAATAGGTACACAAATTAGAGAACGGAGAGGCTATTATAGCACAGCATATTATACTTTCAGGAAGCCATTAGCCTTTGTGCTAGGATACCTGATTCAGGCATGGGCAAATCCTCTTTCCCCAAAACTTCTGAAGATTTTTAAAACAAGTCCAAGAGGGCTGAAATAGATTCAGGAGTCTCACAGCTTGGAGTTTATGAACTTCCAAAGCCCTGTGAACAGACAGTGCGTGGAAGATGGCCCAGACAGAGAAGCGCTGGAGTTTGTACTAGGCAAGAACTCTGCACCTCTTTGATGACGGAAATCTGTATTTAAGTTTTGAAAAATATAGATCTTTTTCTTTCCCTGAGGAGATAGATCATTATCAGAAAGATGGTTAGTTTTTTTTTTTTCTTTAAAGCACAGTATTTTATTCCTAGTGAAAGACTATGTGTAAGCAATGAGAGATGGTTCAACAGAGAAAAGCTAGAACACACTATTTGGGATTGATAGCTTATTTATTACACGGTGATTAATTGGAATAATTTTTACATCGAAATTTAAATTTACACTTCTCTAAAGCTGTTGATTTAAAGGTGACTTTAGCATTCCTTGGTTAGCTATAGCTCTTTGCAAGCAGTAAATCTGTTTTCTGTGACAGTAGGGTAGGGTCTTTGTGGTTTTCATGAGCTAGCTGTACAAAAACTTCTATAGAAATATATCTACGCAAAGGCCATTCCCAGTGTGGTATTACTCCAGCACTAACAGTAACTATATTGTTTGTACGGTATTGTACGGTCTTGGGTAAAAGAATTAAGAATTTTAACTTAAGTGGATTATTTTGTCAGATGTCACAAGTTCAGTCCTTGCTGGTGCTATCCTGTCAATAT
Source organism: Phalacrocorax carbo (assembly GCF_963921805.1). NCBI lineage: Eukaryota > Metazoa > Chordata > Aves > Suliformes > Phalacrocoracidae > Phalacrocorax > Phalacrocorax carbo. The sequence continues at coordinate 108,905,871 of NC_087514.1, forward strand.
GAGTAAGATGTGCTATAAACTATTTCTCTGTGTGTATGTGAACTGTGTATGTGTATGAAAGAATAACAATATTGTGCTCAGTGTCATGGTACACGGTGCATACCATGACTAAGAGCAAAATACATTATTTGCCTCAGAAGCTAGAGGCCAAAAGAAGTTAAGCCTTATTTTACTCAGGATTTGAATGACAGAAATATAAAACATGATAGAAGAACACTGGGCTGACCCCAAGTCTTTGTAGTAGAGATATACAGCCTACATAGTACAGACTAGTGCCGACCATAGAAATAACTCTGTGATCTATAGTAGTATGCTATTAACTGAATTCTGTTGGAGGAGAAACAATTTGCCTAAAAAGTTTTGCCCCTCAGTAAGGTCCTATATATATGGCAAAACCAGTGTTTTGTTTTGGTTTAAGTTAAATACATTCTGTAATACAGTCTGTAATACTTCAAATGTACGGAATATGTTTTCAATAGTAACTAACCAAATAAGCTAATATGCCTTTTAAAAAGTACTGTTTGCCCCATACGGACTTGAAAGGAGTGCAAGACTGTGAGGGATTTGAGGATTATGTGGGATACCTTCAGAAGTAATTACTTTGTTTCTACTTGATATTATTTGTATGTTGCTACTAGTTAAAATCTCCACCGGCATTTACTTGTATATTACCTACATCTAAATTTTTTTGGTATGAATTACTTTTTCATATGGAATTGTGTCTAGTAGACTAAGGCTAAAAACCTGGCAGAGGTTTTATTTCTCAAAAATGCTTATTATTTTTAACAATAATTTTAGAGTTATCAATTAACACCATGGATGTACTTTACATAGAAGGGGATGATTTAAGGACATAAGGACATTTAGTCTGACTCTTGGTAACAAGCATAAAATAGCAGGTGAGCACAGAAGAAGTTTTTGGTGAATTTTCATGACAATGTATACTTTGCATATGGAACAAGAATCCTAAATTACTGTAGCTAACAAGAGCAAATATTACAGATATTATTTCTGGAAGTTATGGCAATGCATATGGATTCCTCAAGGTAATATATTGGCATCATCAGACATAACCCAAGTATGTAATCTATACTTTGCACTGAGCTCATTAACCTCAAGCTGTGGATCAATCAGTCTCTAGTAAAATAGGTTCTGATAATATGGATAGTAGCTATAGATTTATGCAAGGCCTCTAAGATGCAAATGACTGCCAGATCTCAGGCAAATAAGATAATGAAGTCTATGAAAATGTACCCACTAAAACAACAATAAGCCCAGATATCATGGGAATATGTTTTTGTATAATGTTTTTAAAAGACTTCTCTAATTTTTAGCAAATTACGAGGATGAATGAAACTAACCCATTGGATAAGGTACCGGTTCTAAGAATTGTCCCAAACTGTAATGTATTGTGAATAAATGCATTTTCTACAGTGTTCAGTGAGAATTTCCCCTTAATATAAACTAAGCAAACTGAAAGTTAGAAAAAAGACATGTTAAGCTTATCCTTGTAAAAGGAGGTTATGAAGTCAGAAAATATATTAAATTTGGGATGAAAAAATACAGGAAAGGCTGTTTAAAATGGAAAAATGTTGAAAGCCTTAGTCAAACAAATCTTTGTTTTCAGCAGGGGTTTTGCTTAAATAGAAAGTGAATAAAAAATGATCAGGGTTTCAAAATTAGAATTATTGTTATTATTAACCACAAAAATATAGATAGTGACTTCATTGTATCCAACATTCTAATTCCTCAAGTGGTAATGGAGTGGCTCACTACGAAGTGAGTAAAATCTGATCAAGATACCAGGATTTGGCATGTTGACAGAAAATGAAGTGTTCAGCTCTTCCAGTGCTGAAAGTGATACGAATATCTAGACAGGTTTTCCCTGCCCTGAATGTAGGATGGTATATATGCAATATTGCAAGACAAGAACATTCTGCTTCTAAACCAGGCCATTTTGTGTACTTCCAAATGAGCTATATACAGCAGAAAGCAGTATGTGAATCATCTTTACCTTGCTGTACAAACTTCCATTTATTTTTAAATAAAAACATTCTTGGGAAACTGTTTTCAAAATGCAGAAAAGAATATCAATTACGTTTCAGCCGCATTCTCAGGAGCATATTACTGAACAGCATACTGTATGTTACAAAAAAAATATGAAGCAACAACATTAACTTACTGTCCAGAGATCAGAAGCGGGAAAACACATTTATTCAATCAAAGAGGAAGCTTACTTTCTCTCTAAATTGATTTCAGAAGTATTTAAATTGGAGTTAAGAATTACTAGCAGTATTTCAGCTGTTCCAAACCTTAGAATATTCTATTTAGATAAGCTGGCTGAGCAAATTAAAACATAAAGGCTAAATTCATTCCAAATTCCTGTAACAGTCCCAGAGTCACTGAAAGTGCATTAGAATTAAATTTAATGCCTACAGATCAAATGGGAAATAATTTGTGCATCAATTAATCAAAAGTGCATTTTAATGTTCTTCCATAGAACATCATGACTGACATCTCATAGAGACAAAGTTACGGATTTAGACAGAATGGTCTTGGCAACATTTCAGCAACTGAAACATGTTTCTTCTCTCCCTCATCCCTTTCTGAAGCAGCTATTATAATCTCTACTATAGGCAAATATGTCTTCCCCAAAAAGAATGCTTTCCTCCATAATTTCAAGTAGAAATGCTCAAACGTATTTCAACAATGCTTCCTCAACCCTAGGGAGGAAGTGAAAAAAAAAGCAGTAGAAGCTGCTTGCCATCTGCTTGTAGAAACTTCCCCTGAATTTTAAAAACTGAGGACAAATACTTTTCACCAATAATATTTATTTATCATAGCAAAATTTTGGAGGGGAAAGAGTATGAAAGGGACAAAATAACTAAAAAATCTAAGCCTTATGATGGTCTTTTCAGTTTCTATGTGGTCTGTGGAACCCATTCCCCAGTTCAGCAAAATAGCAAGTATGTTCACTTTAGGTAGGCACTAACAGAACACAAAACCTGGAGTAAAAGAGTCACACAGGTATTTTGCCAGTTTTCTTGGTATGTTTTGCATTTACTGCTAGTTGTCAGTTTGCCAAAGTTGTATCACTCTCCAGTTGTCAAGGTAGCTGGTTTAAATCCTATTTATTTAAAGTAAGCTGTTGTTATCCTTCTACATCCCTCAGTGTTTGAATGGGATGTGCTGGAAATGCTGCTGGAGGTATATTTTCCCAGGTGTTTTATCATGGCTTCACCTGCCTCTGAACATGGACTAAAGATCCTTATGGTCCCCAAATAAGGGAAGTAAGCTTATGTGTGTCCCTAACTGTGAGCGCATACATAACATAAAAGTATTCTAATATGTGTTGTAATGCAACAGACACCGTTGGTCACAGAGGTACGCTTGCTCTTGCATTGGTTCTCCTTCTGCAATACTAGTAGTTTCAGGGACCAAATCCAGGTGCTGTTAAAGTCAGTGGAAAAATTCCTATTGTCTGCAGTGGTCACAAAATGTATGCTGAAGTGCTGTAATTCTTTAAGTGGTTTGTTCTGGTGGTGGTAATTAAACTTAATTTCCACTGTCTTTCAATTCATCTTTATTTAAGTTTCTTCCCCCTATAAAAAGTGTCCAAACATGTAAAATGGAAGCAGCTGTGTTTTTATTAGAACTATAAAGTATGGTGTTAACCAATTAGTAAGAGTGGAAGAACACAGCAATATTATAAATCTTATTTTGGCAAAGGAAAAGGTTTTGTGAAGGTAGAAAAAAGATGGGAGAGTTCCAGCTTGAGTTGGAACTAGCAGTAGGAACAATTGCAGATATCACTTTGGGATCCCAAACTCTTTAGATGTATTATCTTAAAATACAGAATACTTCCTTCTCAGCAGGCAAAAAGGGAGAAGGTTCTCAATACTTTTAACAGCTGAAACTGATATATGTATTTCATGATGTTACAGAATAAATAGGAGTAAAAAAGCTTGGCCTGGTCATCTATGACAAGCAATATGAAACACTTCGTGTTCACATATAAGAGGTGAAAATATAAATAACTCTTAGGCTTAAAGAGAAAACATGTATAGAACCATATCTTCAAGTACAGTAAATTGGTTTTGAAGTCAATGGAACTATGTCTATGAAGACCTGGCCAAGGGGATAGATTCTTCTCATTTTAGCCCATTATAAATGATGGAAAACTGTTGAGAAAAATGATTTTACAAAGACACAAAACTGGTGTAAAGACATAATCACACCTAGAGACCTATACTTCTCCTGGGGGCAATGCAGCACTCCAGGATTTGTATTTGCCTGAATAGTATCAGTGGCTGCAACAGGATTACAAGTGAGTCAAGCCAAGCATGAACAAAACTATTTTCAAGATCTGAACCTAAAAGCTAGTGTTCCCAAATGTTCTAAAGTAATTTTTAAAATGAATTGTGTTACAGATGAAGACCATACAAATGGCTTCCAGTAAGTCCTTACTGTCATTACCATTATCATTAGTAGTGCAGTAGGGACAGATGATACCACAAGGAAGCAGGCAAAATGGTATATTAATGTTCAGGGTTTGAATCCACTCACCTTGTTCTTCTCACAGTTGCACAGATACAACTGCTATTTATGGAGAAGTTTTCACTACAGAGTTCTGTTGCTGATGTGTGTTAATGGGTTATGTGGAATGAAATAAACCAATAGAAAATATTATTCTAAAAAATCACAGATGTCAAGGGATTGGTGCATTAAGTGAGGATCAGAGCCTTTGAATGGGCCTGCTAGGTAGCACTGTAATAAACATTCATTTGGATTTGTGTTGCTATCAGAGAATACTGGATGCTAAAGACTTGATGATAGCTCATATGCAGCCACTAGTAGTTTGAGTTCTGACCACCAGTATGATGCTATATGAATATGTAGATCAGGATGACTGTTAAGAATTTCTGACCTACAATGCTGGATCAACACAATTAGAATGTTCCTCGAGAATATATAAGTCTTGGCAAAAACAGAATTAAAATTTCAGAAGCACTTGATTTAGGAAATAAACTCTAAATCAATTTTTTATTGAAGTGCAGAATTTTGATAAGACCCGTAGGGGTTTTTTTATTCTAAAAATGTCTTTTCTCTAAGAGATTTCAGCTTTTCATTCTTATTCAGGACAGCTGGCATCTACCTTAATTAAACAAATTAAATGTCGGAATTTGTTATGAGACAAAGATTCTTAGATTTAGCAGGTTTCAGGTCCATAATACATGCTGCTGTGAGTGGAAAATGTTACTAGAATCCTTCTATGAAAAAGATTGCAGTAATTATAATAGTAATAGTAATACAATGATGAGTATTTAAGAATAAAAGGTAAAATCTTCCACAAAAAATCACAAAGTACACTAGATGATCACACTGTAAAAAAAAATTATCTGAAAAACCAACACATTGTTGCATTCAAATTGAAGCAGACCTGCAAACACCAACTGATCATGCCAGTGTAAAAAATCCAACCTGCAAATTCAAACCCATTGTACCAGCAGTAAACCCTGCTCACAGATCTATCTTAATCACAGTTTCTCCATATGCACACCCCACAAATTGGCACATTTTGTCCCATGATCCGCATGCTTTTGTAGCTTGGGTGGATGAAACTAAAACAATGTCTGTGTACCAGAACATACTCATCCATGGAACTGTGATAGGACTAGCCATTAGGAGACAACATGTTTTTCAAAGCAATCCCCCTTCTTCAACCTGTTAGTTCAGACTCTCAAAGGAGACCTACAAAAAATCCTTGCAAAACAAGTCTAAAATTTAAAATGTTTAGCTCATCCAGAAACTAAAACTCATGAACCTGAAAGAGGTGTGAATTTTTTGGAACATGTGTGTTCCCAGCTAGTGAAAAAAAAAAATAGATTTTCTGTTTCTGCTTCAGGCCTGAAGAAGAGCTTGCATGCTCAGAATCTTGTCCGTTCATTCAAATATGTCAATTCATATCATTAATGCTACCACTTTTCCCTGGCAACCTGGCCTTTTGAAAAATAGTATAGGGTACAATTGTAGCAGTCAAATGGGGATTTTGATAAAAATAATGTTTTCAGTTCAGTGACAACTTAAAAATATTCCATTAAACACCATGATCTGGGAATCTTTTTCTTAGTAATGTGAGAACAATTCAGATTACAGCAGTCAGTAATTTCTTATGACTTTTTTTGGTAAGAAAATACCAATTCATGAAAAACCTCAATTTCTAAGGAAAAAGTAATTTTTCAACACATCAGGTGTTCGATTCCAAAAATTAAATATCAATATTCTTCACTGATATTTTTTGAGGGAAGAAGGTCCCAGTTTTTGGTTTCAGAACATCTTAAAATTTAGACTTCTATGTTAAAATATTTTATTTTAAAAAATCAAGATTAAAAAAAAAAAGTTTGTCCCAAAGTGAAGTCTGTCTGTTTCTGCATACGATTATGTTCAAATTTTGGTAATTAAGTCCCCCAAGAGTTATTGATGCACATGGAAACCATTCTCTTGTATTTCAGACATGAATGTGGCAACTTATTCCTTAATACTACCAAAAAAATCGGTGCTTCCACATATTCCCTGAAATAAAAGAATTTGTAACATATACTGAATAGCTGAAAAGCATTACATTGTCTGTACAGCCATACTTGTTAACATCAGCTAAGAATAGTTTTGAAGTGGAATTTGGGGAATACAGGGAAGTAAGAAACTCCATTATGCAATTTGTATCTTAAATAAGCTAAAACAATCTTTGCTGAAAGCTATTTCTCCCAGCTGACTAAATAAGAAAACTATTCCTAACTTGAGATCTTCAGTTAGTCACTGGTGTAAAACCATGTGGTATAGTTCCTCCTCACTGATATTTAGCCATCAGTTTTAGATTATGCCTGCTTTCCAAATCAGAAATGCAGGAATGTCACAATTCTCTATGGACAAAGCTTTTATTAATAACTGATCAAATCCCTCTCAAATGTATTCTAGGGGAGGAACGAAATTTAAGCTTTACCTGGTGACTGTAGACATGAACAATCAGACTGACTTAACTTTTGGTAACCAATTTTTGCTATTCAAGATGTAAAACTGTTGCAAGTGGACTAGTTAGATCAGCAGTAGAATGAACATGTTCAGAAACCATACTCTGATTACAAGAGGTGTCTAGCACATGAATAATCAACTCAGCCAATCAACAGTACAGACAAGTAATTCCACTAGTGTGTACACACACACCCACACGTGCGTTCCATCGTTCCGTAAGTTTGTAGGTCTGATATGTAGGGTGGCATACTCTGTTCTGGAAAATATTGTGATTTGGGAGTCACAATATATGAATAGCTGAATATTTGCACTTGGCACTAGTGTTATGGAAGATGCTCCTTTGTTTTATACGGCCAATTCATATAGGATTTAGAAATTTATATTATTCTTATATTTGATTCTGAGAATGAAAGGACTAAAACCATGGTTTATCATGAGCATCTGTGGACTGAATATGTTTAGCTTATTAGAAAAAGTTAAAGGATGTAACCATAACCTATTAGTTTCTTCCTGGGAATAGAAATGTGATAGCATTTGAGCCTGGCAGAGAAAAGCTGTAAGTCCAAGGGATGGAAGGGGTGCCAGACAAATTAAAATTAGAATCAAGGTACTTTTTTTCTGGAGGAGGTAGCTAATTAGTGGAAGAAGTCACTAATATTTTTATGGGTTCTCCGTTCCTAGACAAACCAGACCTTTTCCCTTTAAGATATATGCTATCAATATTGATATGATATCACTGCAGGGGTATTGGCCTATACTGTACAAAAGTCAGCCTACCTGAATACAAGTCCTTTCCAGATTTAAAATATGTGAGTCTTTTTTATGCCCATATATCTGTCGAATGTTTGTTATATATATGAATAATAATTCATGAGTAAATTATGACCTTTGTGTACCAACAAGAGTTTTTGTCATTTATCATTTGTCATTTGCCATTTTATAGTCACTAACACAACTTTTAGGAGTGTATTTCCTCTAGTGAAGGAGCAAAAATAGCACAAAATACTCAGATGATTGTCTAAGTGCAAAGTGAATATTAGGGATGAAACACACATTTTCAGAAAGGAGGATTCAGTAAGATCCAAGCAGCTGTAAATTAATTACACACCCCATTTGTAATTAATAATTTCACATTTGGGAATGTAAAATGTTTATTATTTTCTCACCTGAAAACTTACTTTAGACCTTGAACTTGGCTTTCAGAGAAAGAAAGTAGCATTTAAGACTAAGCTTAAGTTTAATTTTTTTCCAAGCTAAAAAAACTAAAAATTGTTTTCTACCTACAAATCTCCTCATTTAGCCATTAGGTCCACAACTTCTGCAATTACTAATTCATTTTCATAGTTGCTTCTGATGATAAGCTAGAGAACAAAATTTCCTGAAGTTTATAGGTACATCTTCTGTGAATACTTCATATTATGCTTTATTTCAGTTGTTTGTGGTAAACTGCTAAATCTAATAGATATCAGTTTTATTCTTAATGAAAAATCTTGTTCCAAATTGTAGTACTACTCATATTTAACTGTCTCAAACCATCTAGCAACTAATTAATAAATATTTTATGAGAATGTGATTATTGCCACAAAATTTGTCGGGAAAATTAAGGTGTTTTCAATGAGGAAAAGCCTGTCTTACTGGCTATCTTGTCAAACACTAAAACAATATACATTTTGTATCGGCAGAACTACTGTTAGGTTGTCTGTACACTTGCACAGAGTGGAAGAAAAATGTGTTACATTGGTAAGACTTAAAAAAATAAATAGAACTATTTACACTGCCACTAGTTTGTGGTTGAGAGGTGGGTAAAAGCTCAAGTTTGTGCATCAGAGAAAAAATCAGAATCAGTCATATAATGGGTATAGATAGGAAAGAATATCTGAAAAAGGGAAAGTGGCCGGCTAGTATCTTTCCTGAGTATGAAGTGATTATTTATTGAGCAAGTCTGTTGACAGTCCTTTTTTTTAATCAGAACTAAGAAGAAAAAGAACATCTGTATTGTGTCTTGATGAAAAGGTATGAAGGGAAAAACTGTTCTGATTTTAAAGGAAGAGCCTAAAAAGGAAACAATGTTATTCAAAGAATCATCATATATTAGAGAAAGGTATAAGATTGCCTGTTAGATCTGAGACACCTATCAGATTTAGTAAGAATTGCATTGTTATGGTTTTACTTTGGGTATCAGGTCTCAGGTTGTGTATTTCAAATTATATTGCATATATCTTAGCTTTATGTACTTGTAATAAAATACAATTACTTTTACATAATTCTGTGAAACTAATTTTTAAGAAGAGACAAAGTAATATCAGATAGACCTGTTAAGCTGTCTGCTAGAAAGAAGTAACTGTCCTGATACCACTGTGTTACACCTGAAGAGAATTTGCCCCCAGATGCTACATTTGTGCTTCTCTAGATAAAGCTGGTCAGTCTGTGGGCAAATACACTGCCCTTATGGAAGCACTCTGCCATATTTTCTGTGTCCTCACATACTTAGATGTAAATAAAGATTTACAGCAATATACATTATTACCTCCTCTATAGTTCATATAAACAGAAACAGTTGGTCTATTGTCTAATCAGACTGCAAATGCTGTGTAGTCTTCTACTCAGAAATATTATCACTTTAACTGGAATTTCAGACATGCAAAAATTTCTATTTATTATTTCTATTATTCAAAACTTTCCTCTTACAGAACATATATATATATGCATATACATATATGTTATATATGCATAGATGCAAGTATGTATTTGCTTCCAGAGTGGGATTAGTTTTAATTAGAAGTGAAGGGAGATCAGAAGCTGGTATCCACTCTGTATTGTTCAGGGGAAAATGTGTTTGGTATTGTTTGCCCAATATAGCCTTTTCTTCTGTGGTCTAGTACAAGCATAATTAGTTATTCTCCTTTTCCCAGCAGAGAGTATTAAACACCCACCGAATAATCTGACTTACAATGGAGGCAGTGTAGACAGTAAATGAAAAAAGTAAATGAAGAGATTTTTTTTTTATAAGTGATGACTAGCAAATTATTTTTGTGACACCTAAACTGCTGGCTCCTGTGCTTCTAAGAATTTAAATACTTGTTTAGCAAGTTTATTTTAAACCTTGGTCAAAGTGAAGGTTGAATGGCTAGACAAATATTTGTGTAGCATCTGTCCCTCCACATGGGCAAAAATTCTAATGAAAGAGATTGAAAGTAAGTTTAGAATCATAGAATCATAGAATGTCCTGAGTTGGAAGGGACCCACAAGGATTCCACAAGTCCCAACTCCTGTCCCTGCACAGGACAACCCCAAAATTCACACCATATCTCTGAGGGCATTGTCCAAGTGCTTCTTGAATATTGTCAGGCTTGGTGCCATGACTACCTTCCCGGGAGCCTGTTCCAGTGCTCCACCCCCTCTGGGTGAAGAACCTTTTCCTAATATCCAACCTAAACCTCCCCTGGCACACCTTCCTGCCATTCTCTTGGGTCCTATCATTGGTCACCAGAGAGACGAGATCAGCACCTGCCCCTCCTCTTCCCCTTGTGAGGAAGCTGTAGACCGCAATGAGGTCTCCCCTCAGTCTCCTCCAGGCTGAATAAACCAAGTGACTTTGGCTGCTCCTGTAGAGTTTCTCCTCTAAACCCTTCACTGACTTTGTGACCCTCCTCTGGACACTCTCTAGTAGTTTTATATCCTTAATGTACTGTGGCGCCCGAAACCGCACACAGTACTGGAGGTGAGGCCGCACCAGCACAGAGTAGAGCGGGACAATCACCTCCCTCGACCGGCTGCAATACAGCGCTTGATGCACCCCAGGACACAGTTGGCCCTCTTGGCTGCCAGGGCACACTGTTGGCTCATGTTCCACTTGCCATCGACCAGAACCCTCGGATCCCTCTCTGCAGAGCTGCTCTCCAGCCTCTTGTTCCCCAGTGTGTATGTACATCCAGGGTTGCGGTGCCCCAGGTGCAAAATCTGGCAATTGCCCTTGTTAAACTTCACATGGTTGGTGATTGCCCAGCTCTGTAAGCTGTCTAGATCCCTCTGCAGGGCCTCTCTGCCCTCGAGAATGTCAACAGCTCCTCCCAATTTTGTGTCATCAGCAAACCGAATTAGCATTCCTTCCAGTCCTGCATCCAAGTCATTTATGAAAAGATTAAGGAGTACTGGCCCTGAGATGGATCCCTGCAGAACCCCACTAGTGACTGGCCACCCGTCTGATGCAACCCCATTTACTATAACCCCTTAAGCTCGACCCATCAGCCAATTGCTCACCCATTGTATTACGTGTTTATCTAGGTGTGTGCTGGGCATTTGGTCCAGGAGGCTACTGTGAGAGACAGTATCAAAAGCTTTACTAAAATCCAAAAATATTACGTTGGCTGGCTTTCCAAAGTCAAGTTTAGCCATGTTCTGATCAGACTTAAACTATGTTTTGACCAGAATGTGCTGTTAAGCAAGTGATACACATACATGAGAGACCTTTCCGTTCCAGTTTTGCTCATGCTTTTTATTATCCTCTTCTAAGTGAAACAGGAAAAGTATAATAACTGGAAATCTTCCATATTTTAGTATTATGTTAATGTTAATGTATTGTAATTACTTCACTACTCTTAAGAGATTTGCCATGCTCACTTGGTTATATTCTGAAAAGGGATTGATCTGGGCATTTACCTCAGCCCATCCCCCAGTGACTGGAAAATCAGAAATATGGTGTAAAACTGGGAAACACAAGAGTGATTTTCTCTACTAACCAGGTTTGAATTATTGAAAGATTGTTTTTTAGAACTAATTCAAAGAAGTTGAATAGACAGAATTTTGTAATTTCATCAGTACTTCATCAGATTTTGTCTTTCTAAAATATATGATAGGCAGTATAGTTCAGAGTAAACTGTGGTATTTAATCCCAGTAATGAAAAGCAACATAATCTCTTGGAACAGGAGAGGACAAGTTGAAGCATATGTTTTTAAATACCATCATCAGCATTATGTATAACTTATTACTAGCTAATAATTATATATACATAATTTTACTATGTGAAAATATAATTTGTTTCTCAATAAATAATTATTAAATTAGTATGTTCTCAATACCACTGTTGGTATATGAATTTCATTCAAAAATACACAAATATAAATTATAATGGTGCTAATTTCAAAGATTTCTACTATGATTTTCATTATATCCAAAAATGATAATGCTACCTTAATTTCTGATAACCTTTATACAAAAATACATTTTGGTCCAGGGTTTATAAAGTTCATTTTTCACTTAATATTATAAATCATCTTTCAAAGACAGTTAAGCCTGACTTAAGTGCTTTGTTGCATGAAGGCCAAAACAAACTTCAAAGGGGTAGATTTCTTTGTGTCATGGGCATAACATAGAAGTAACATACAATTTTTTTTCCAAAGTTTTCGTATTTATGCATCTTGAGTTCATATTTGTATAAGATCACTTCTATATTACAGTCAAAAATGTTAGTTAGATAGCACTACATGTTATTAAAGCATCTATGGGTGCAAAATTAAAATCAGACTTTCAATGAGGAACACGAGCACTGAAAGATAGGACATGTTCCCTAAGCTAGAAACAGGTTGAGATGTAGTTGGGCTAACAAATTTATATTCTTACTGCTCCAGACTTTTTAGGGTTTTCCAGGCAAGCAACTCTTTCTTACAAAAAATGCTAACAAAGCTTTATATAGGATTAAGGAAATTAGCCCTCATGGAAGTATGATGGTTTCCATCAAGTGCTCAATACCTCAGACAATGCTATTTTAGTGTATACAATCTAAAGAAGTCTTTTAAAGTAACTTTACCTAAAGCAAAAGCAGTAACCTCCATCTTAAAAGTGGCCCCCTGAGACTACGCTTCACTAGATTTGTAAAGAGTAGCTAATTAAGAGTAAGTGAACTTATATCTATCCTATAAGGCACTGTAAGACTTAATCTCTTACCTGTTTGTCCTGGGACAGCCTGTCACCTACTAAATGAGCATGATCCATCTGTGAGCCAAGACAGTGTCACTAAGAAGGCCTTGGAAAGTGAGTGCTTCCACAGTCCTTGGCTCTCTGTGGGCACTGCAGTGCAGTGAAGGCACAGAAGTAGAGAGGGTTTGTCAGGAAAACACACTGAGGAAAATAAAGACATCTTTATGTCCTTCCTGAGGAATAGGGGAAAAATTTGCTTACAAAAATGGGGGGGGGGGAACGGAACAGGAGGTTAAAAAAAAATTTGTGTCTTGTTAGTATTTCCCAACTTGCAGAGAAACTACTGCGTTTAATGAGCAATCAGAATGTTCATTTAGTCTAGTGCCAGATCTTGTTTTCAAGGAGACATTTGTACGCTTAGATTGTTAATTAGCCACAGCATCCATAACCATCCCCTGCATGTAGGATAAGGGGAACAGAATAATTGAAGCACATCTAGAATTGTAAAATCCAAAATGAGACTTCAGGGGAGGGGAAGAACCTATGAAACAAAGGATTCATGTTCCTCTTTAGATTTATGTGAACAAAACCTTTGATGGAAAGAATGAACAGATACCAGCCTATACATTTAACTGTAGGGCTTCAATTTGACAACAGGACACAGAGACTGTAATAAAGGAGTGCATGTGCCCAGCTGTAGGTTCTATTTCTTAATAAATAAGATTTTACATAATTTGAGGGAAGGTAACTAAAGTGTCCAAGCCTGAAGTTACACTTGGGGTATCCAGTTCCTTTGTACTGATCAAACTGCAGTGTCTTAACTACCTAGCTGGCCTTTTACAGAGGAAGTGAATAGTAAGGTATACCAATTTCTCTCTTAAAGACATGCTTTGTACATTGAATACATGATACTTTATAACAAAAAAAGAAAATATAAATCATTTTCTTGTAAACTGAATTTTCACAGCTCATGTGGGAAATCAGTACAGAAGCATAATCAATAAGCAAGGGACCCTTGTGCCTGGTCTAAACAACATAATTAAGATTGCATGTTCATTCTTTCTCAGCTTATTGTCTGGAGGAATATTTATCTCATTCATGTTTCAGGAGTCTGTGTGCAAGTCTGCAGGAACTAAGCATGCACTTCTGTATCATTTTTCAATAGTCGTGGTCTTAAGGGCCGAATGGCCCCTCATTGCATCACATGGCAAACAACTAAACAATTCTGGGTACCAATAACTGAAGAAGAAGGGGCAGCAAGACATGCCCTATCATCCCAGCTTTTGACATGACTAGCTAGAGTTGTTGGCAGGATCCAAAGGAAGATATTTTCTGTGAAAGTGTAGAACTCTTCATTTCCTGGGGAAGGGGGAGGCTTCTGAATGCTGCAGCTGTTCTAGTCCACCCATGGTGTTCTCTGCTAGTCATTGAGGGGATGAGACGGCATGCTTTCATTACAGCTTTCTGCATTATCCTTTCATAGTGTGAATCTGGCACTGGATGCCTGTGGGGTGTCAGGAAGCTTTTCTATGCATGTATCTTGCTGCCGATGTACTAAAGTAGTCAGACCAGTAAATAAGAATACTGGGCACTGTGTCTGGGCCATACAGAATGCTGTGGAGGGGCCAGCTCATGCTATCTGGACCAGGCTTGTCCAGCAAAGGTTTCCCCTAGCTTTTCCACTAGGCTTTGTTCTCAGGACACTCCTGAGTGCATTTCATGCTGAAAGCAGTGAGGCTATTCAGGACATTTGGCATCAAAGGATTAGGCAGAGGCACTGTAACAGCAACATGCGCTTACAAACTACCGAAGTGTGTTAGATATGGTGCCCAGGTACTGGTAGGAGTCGCTGTGAGGAGACACTGGGACTGCCCAGTGCTGGACACAGCCAGTTCCAGACAGCTCCAGTGGACCAACTGCAGGACACAGCTGAAACTGTTTTAATTGTTAGTAAACTACAGTTGATTTTAACCAAGTTAAATCTCTTTTGCCTGCGATCCTAAGTGGTAAACAATGTCCCTATCTTTATATCTATACCCATGAGGTTTTTCATCCCATTTTCTCCCCCTGTCCTGCTGAGGATGGAGATTGAGTGAGGGGCTGGGTGGGCATCTGGCTGTTTGCCAAAGCTAGCCCACCACAAGAAATCTTCCTGTCTAATATTAGATAACACACCTATGTATCAGTGTAAACAAATTTGTTGGGTGGGGTTTACATGGCTGCGTTCAGAGTCTAAGAGTTCCAGGCAAAGTCATGACCTATTAAGCATCAACATCAACCTTTTTCCGGAAGAACATATGTAAAATTCCAAAGTAAATTTAAAAGAGAGATAGTGATACCAGTAGAGCAAGGAAAGAATTCTGAATGGGAGGGAGATATGGTGGATCCAAAAGAATTTAAAGAATGTGTCAGAAAACTAGCTGTCCTATTGTGGTTAACCTTCAGTGAATTAATTTATTTTTGTTCCCAGCACTTTACTGTGTGTTTGTGGGTTTAATTCATCTCTCATAATTTGAGTTTATTGTCTGAGGCCACTACAATCTTGTATTACTCTTTTAGAACAAACCTGATTGCCTTCTCCTTCTTGATGTAGCTCCTCAGCTATGGCATCATCTTAGAAGGAACATACAGAGATATTTCCAGCTGAGCAGTTTTTCTTTTCATTATACTAGAACCAGCACCGTATGCATTTATTCTAGATGAGATTCCAACCAAACAAAAAACAAAACAAACAAACAAAAACCCTGCAAAATTTGAATGCAAATGGCAGAGTAAATTTGAGAAAAGTGAAAACTGGAAATTAGAATAATACTGTGTAGACCAACAGTGGAACTGTTATCCTCTGCCTAAGTTCTAATCAATGAAAAGGGGAAATAAATACAATGAAAATGAGAAACGGGTGACTGTTCTAACAGAATCTTCCATTTTCCCCAGTGGAATGGCCAGTTTTAGAAAAGGATTTTCAATGTGGTCAGAAAGTAAAAATAAATATTTCCTGTAAAGAAAGAAAAGTCCATGGTTTTTGTTTGAATGCACAATTGAGTCTTCATCAGCAAATTCATCTTCGAAAAAGTGTTAATGTGACAATTTAGGACAACAAAGATGAAAGTTCAGTGGAGCACAGATAGAGAAGTAAGGGCCAATAGAGATTTACCTGTAGGGTAGTAATCTAGTGAGGAAACTGCACCTATCACGGTAAGTCAAAGGACCATATTGGTCACCCTCTAGTCTTTGGTGGCTGGTAGTAGTGTCTAGATAAAAGCTAGAAAAAAAGAGTAAGGAAGTGGGGAAAATAGAAGAGAAATGGACTATCGTCTCTTGGGGATTACCTCTTCAGTTATTAGAACTCTGTAAATCTCCACAGAGAGTGGATTTGGAGACAGAGAGAGGGTGGAGAAGGGGAGAGGGAAGGAGATAGCAAAACTTCAGGTCTAAATAAAATTTTCAAGCGGTATAAAAAAGCTAGGCGTCCAATCTCTAATCATTTTGGAAATGGCTGCCTACCAGTGAATTCCAGTTAGAAGGCACTTGTCATGGTCATTGAAGGCAAAATTTTAGCTTGTAAAAACCATGAATAAAATAATGCAACATTCTCACAGTTCCTTAAATCCTGTTTTCAGAAGGCTATATAGTTTGGCTTGACACAGAAAGCTAACCCAGTTATGTCCATGTAGAAATGTGCTTTATAGGGTAGCCAGCTTAGGTCTGAAAGCAATATAGCAATTAGTGACCTACCACACCTCAGCTAATGTATCCTGACTTGCAGGATATTATTATTACCACATAGGCACATCAGTAATAAGGCCAGCAGCAGCCTCTGCCCCTCGAACCATTGAATAATGTATGCTGTAAGCTGTTTGGGGCCTAAAACTCAATGAAAGTGAATGGAACTTGTGTATCTAAGTCTCTTTGATGCCCTTAAATCCTACCGTTGTCCAACTATGAATATCTGAGAAAGTTAGGGCTTGTGACTGTCTTCAAAATACCTTCAAAAAATAACTAGCCATTGTTTCCCAGTAAATAGCCTTTAGCATTTCTCTGTCTTCTGCCATTTTCTGGGATTATAACAACTGCAGCCTCATTTATCTGGAAGAAGTCATTAAAAAGAAAAAAATTAATAAAAGGAAAAAAATATGGGTAGAATTACCAATAAAACAAACACGAGGTGAAGTTTGTAGTTATTATACTCTTTGTAGGATTTTTGTAAATGAGTCACAGTATGCCAGGAAGCTTTGAAAATTTTAGTAGTCCACAGCTGGAATGTAATATTAGTTCCACTTTGACCTTCGTTTGGGTGACATGATATAAATTGATTGGGAAGTGCAACTGAAAGGTAGATTAGGTTAGGTAGATTGCTTGTCAGCCCTTTAGAGAGCATGAGCATCACCTTGGACCTCAGAAAACTAGTGTCCATCAATAGGCAAAAATAATTCCCCACTTTTAGGTTCTGAACAAACTTGTTTAGAGGCTAGGGACCTTAAAAGGGAGAGAAACTGTACTGTAATCACAATGATAAAGAATTATAAAATGAGGGAAGCACTCCAAAGCATAAAATGGTGGCCGACAGCCAAGCACCCACACAACTGCTTGCTCTCTCTCCTCCCCTACAGCAGGGAAGAGCAAGAGAGCTAGAACTGTAGGTTGAAATAAAGACAGAGTGATCATTTAGCAGTTACTGTCATGAGCAAAACAGACTCATCTTGGAGAATTTAATTTAATTAATTGACAATTAATGTACATATTCAATTCCTGATTCAGGTACTGGGAAACAAAACCAGGAAACAAACATCAGAAACACTTAGGGAGAACACACCCCTCCTCCCTTTCCCCCTTTCTGATGGTGGCTGATGTGCTTGGCTGTGTCCTGTTGCAGCCAGCTGTGTCCAGCGTGGGACAGTCCCTGGTCTATCCTCACAGAGGCCACCCCTGCAGCTCCCCAGTGTCCACATCTGGATACCTGCACCCAATTCAGGGGCTTTGGAAGTGAAACCTTTTTAAAATATCTCCTTTGCTGAAAGACAATATACATTTAAAAGCAAGCCCTGAGGGTGTCTGTGGTTTTGGCCTGTGTTTGTTGGGTATGTTGCTGTGACAGGTCTTAAAGAATAGAACATGAGTCACTTCCAGAAAAAGGAAACATCACAAATGCAATAAGCATTTTCTCACCGTATCTTAGAAGAAGATAATCAGGATGGCTTTTCAAATATTTGAACAGCTCTGGTTAGTACATGCTAGAAAAATCTTACTTTCCCCCTCACTTGCTACACATTTCTTGAGCTAGCAAGCACCAGTAAATCTGTTATTGCAGGGCATATGATCACATAGCATATTTGTGCAACAGAAGCTTTGAAAATTAAATAATTCATGTCGGCGCTTAATTTGTTCTGATCTGATTTCATCTATATTTTGTCAAGTACTGCAGCCTTATAACATTGCAATTCATTTCACTTCATTTAAGTGGAGACTGCACTCTTAAGATTTATAATGCATCCCTGTTCAAGGAGGTCCTGTGAATTCCTGGCACCATGGGCTGTTACAAACACAGACATAAGGCATTCTAAAATCTGTCGAACTTTAATTTAGTTGAATGCTAAAATAAGCGATGACCTAGTAGCCACATGTATCTGTTAATCATGTGAAACCCTACAGTGCACTACAGATGGCTAATATTTTGTAAAAAATTTAAAACCTTAAGTCCTGATAGCAGATTTTTTTCCCTGCTATCATATGGCGCAGGAGTACATACACCATACAAAATTGGTCCTGAACTTAAAGTACTATCTAAAGCCTACAGTAGAGTCTGCAGTATGAGAGAATGAATTCAATTTCTCCATAAAGACTATGACACTGCTACATGGCTCCAAAGTATTTCAGAGCCTTTTGCAATATCACTGTCACAAACTATTGTGCCAAATTCCCTCACAGCTACGCCCGTAACACCAAATTGTTTTCAGAGGAATTGCCCATGTGTAAATGAGAAGGTAATTTGGCTTGATGTGTTCGCTCCAACTGAAAAACACAGAGGCAAAAGGGCTCTTTCCCTTCTCCTTTTGAATCTTAAGGTTGATACTCTGATTATTTTCAATGATGATTCAAACAGCAGAGCTACCTGGAGGGAAAGAAATTATAAGCTCTGATTCTATTTGTCTCAACTGCTAAAAAGAAAGAGAAGGAAAAAAAGAGCGATTGGTAGTCTGTTTTGTAGACAAATGGTGAAAAATAGGAACAGACAGTGGAATTCTAGACATTAACCTAATGATGTTGGATATGCTTGATACATTCTGTGTTGCTCTCAGTAAGTTTGATAGCTCTAGTACTAATAATTTCTAATTATTATACAGTTTATGCATTCTGACAGTGCTAAAAACCACAGTGTACATCCAAGTGTTGCAAATTTCCCTTTCCTTGATAGCAGATCAGTTTAGGGGGGAAGATACACACCCAGTATTTCCTTGAATACCTTTGGTTATTAAGCTGTTACTTTAAGTAGAACCAAGCTAATTTTGAACCAACCACTTATTTACTCACACATTAGCTTCTAAGTACCAGGCTGGAGCATGTGTTGGAATGACAATATCAATTGTCATAGAATCAGAATAGTTTGGGTTGTGGGGGGACCTTTAAAGGTCATCTAGTCCAACCCTCCTGCAATGGGTAGGGACATTTTCAACTAGATCAGATTGCTCAGAGTCCCACCCAACCTGACCTTGACCACATCCAGGGATGGGACATCTACAACATATCTGGGCAACCTGTTCCAGTGTTTCACTACCCTCTGTGAAAAATTTCTTCCCTATATCTAGTCTAAATCTACCCTCTTCTAGTTTAAAACCATTACCCCTTCTCCCATCGCTACAGGCCCTACTAAAATTGTATACTCTGAAGCACATGGTTGTGCTGGAACACCAGTAGTTTCTAGGCAAGAGTTTGGAATGTCCCTCAGAGGATCCTTTGTAGATTTTCCTTACAGCAGATGCTGTGCTCTTAATTGTGGTCCAAATCTTAGAACCGTTGTTCATGATGGAAAGAGCTAATGGCCTCGTACAGCCCCAGCAAACTCTATGTTCCACATTTATTAGTTCCTGCAGATTCAATAGGACTTAAAGTCTCCAGAGTTTGTCAGTCTTCAGGAAACTTTAGCATACTACCTTCCCACTACATCTTTTCCCTCTCAGCCCAGTTTTCTGGCAACTGTTTCTCCTCTAAACCTTTAAATACCAGTAGACACTTTTCACACAGCAGGGTCTTATTAACACAGTCTCATTCTACTTCAGTTAGGGACAGACAGCTGTGAGTCTTTAAGATACACCCGCAGCTGTGGGGTACTTTCTGCGTCCTGTTGCTGGTACAAAATGCAATTATTTGTGCTTGTAGGAGGAAATACTTTCCCAAAAACTAGTAATGATTTACTCTCACACAAAAGTTTAAAGATTAGCAAAAATTACATCTAGCCCCTCAGGTCTTCAGGTGCAAATCCCTTATGACTGCTTTCATGGGGTATTTTATTCCAAACTGTTGGTTCTGTACAGACAGTACACTCTCAGATTGCTAGTTTCACTTAGATTAAATTTACAATTGAACATAGATATTAAGCAAAAATTAAGACCAGGCTTTTAGTCACAAATGAGCATAAAAGTGTATGAATAAAAGTTGCTACTTCTAACTTCCAAAGTTAAGCATCTATTCCATTGACTTCATTGTCTGACAATTACCATCTTCTTTGGTATATTCCTACTCCTAGGGCTGTGGAGAAGTTTCATAGAGAGTTCTCGCTTTTCAGTAAAGAGATAATTTATTTGAGCAAGTCTATGACAGAAAACTATCTACCCTCCATTTTTTTCCTGGGAGAACCTGTGTCCTAGCAGGTCATGCCACAAATTAGTTGAAGTCTAAAATATACTTTCATAACTTGAAGAAAGATGGGCGGTTTATAACTTCAGAAGAATTGTAAACCAAGAGACTTGTGACCAAAGTTTCTTCTCTAGTCTCACACTGAAAAGTGTAATATTTGCTTTCCTTCTGGAAGATCTTTGCATTTTTACTAGAGGGTCAATGTGCATAGCAAGAAGTTGTTAGTTTTTAGGTAGGTAATTTTCCTCATTAAGCTATCTTGTAAGATGAAATCACATCCATTAGACTTGTCTAGATCAGTCGTCTCTTCTTTGGAAACAAAATTTGGGTACCAGTAAGATGGGGCAGGAGACTGCCACATACTTGTACTGCAAACTGCAGCTGGCCTGCCCCAAAAAGAACTCCCAGGGTTATAGGGTCCATGTGATCAGGCTTTGTTGGCAGTGCAGTACCTTTCTACCTGGCACATAAATACACACTTTTAGCCTTCCTAATATTTCCTTTCCCAACAAACCCTAAAATGATTCATGATCTAAGTTACAAAACACACGGCACTTCACCTAAATACAAGGCTTTTTATTTTTTCTCAAATGGAATAACTAGATATTAACCTATTACACCAGTTAAGGGCTGCTTTAAGGAACCTGACTAAACTCACAGGTAGAGCACAGCTGTGAAGCTCATGCTGATTTGCATTCATAATAATGGTGCAGTTTGCCAAAGATCAACTTGGACAGGACATCTTTCTGGATGATATAGCTATTCCTACAAGGTGTCTAGGAGAAAGTGGAGGAACTAGGCGACAAATCTGGAAGTGCTTTCTTTACTACTTAGAAGCTGCTAGTGATAGAGAAGCACTCTAACTTGTGAGTCTGAGAAAACGTGAGAAAAAAAGATCTTTTTGTTTCTTGAGTTCCGTGACTCAGAACAGGCAGAAGGTAACTGATGTAGATAAGGAAATCTTTTCCTAAAGGAAATATCAAAGTGTTTTTCTGTTCGCTGCCCAGCTGAGACTTCACTATCAAAAAAAAAAAACCAAAAAGCATATATTTCCTGACATGAGAACTATGCTAGGGAAAGAAAAAGATAAAGAGGGGACAATTTCACAAAAGAGAGAGTGTATAATGAAGAAAAACAATGAAATCTCATTCACACACAAGCAAAAAAAAAAAACCACAAAACCTTCTAAGCTGGTTTTTCATTAGTGTTAAACTATAAAACATTACAGTGAAATAGTGACAGGTTCCAGAACTAAACTAAAACTTCTTAGTGATAATAATGCTGTAAAACACCAGGAAGGAAAAAGATAGTGCAGCACAGATACAGGGCTGTTTTGTCCTTCAAGTGCTCTTTAATCTGGAGGAAAACTTTTATCACTTTACCACTTTACATAACAATTTTCAGATCTGATCTTGGACTTCTTATAATTGCAGTATCATTATATATGGTGGGCTTATTTCCAATCTTGAAATCAGTGCAACTCAGAAGTAACTCCAGTCAATTGAATTACACAGCCATAAACACAGCTTGAGATCAGAATATAGCCCTATTTCATTAGATATTATAACACTTAATATGTTAAGGAGTTTATTAAAAGCAGAATGTGGAAAACATAAGCATACAAAATGTTTCATACATTTCAAAGGTTTGTCTTCATCCCCATAATAATTTTCAATACTCCCATTAGAATTCATTTTTCAATACCAAAACTACACACCATACTGTGAAAATAGATTTACTATCTCAATACATTTTGCTTTTAAATAAGCCAATAAAAGTGGGTAATTATTAAATCTCCAACAAACTTAGAAAACTGGTGACTCAAATGTCATGTGTTTGAATTTACTTTGCAAGGGACTGTATGGTTAAAGGCACAGGAAATTCTATCACTGACAGCAATAACCAAGCTCAGTGTCTTACTGTGAATTTACGTATAACACAGGCAAATATTTGTTTAGTTTCTTTTCTGTTTATATTCATGTATCGAGTGCAAAATGTCTCTACCCTTAATGTGAAGTAAAATTTGTATCTTCCTGGTGGCATTTCTTACATATACAGAGATGGAAAAAGGCTCAGCTGCCCCCTCTAGTCCCCGTTTATGTTCATGGGCTCTTGCTGTCCTGCCGACTTTTGTTTGCTTCTAAGTACCAACCAAATTGAAGGTCAGAGGTACTGTATTTGCACAGATTGTGATCTTCAAACTTCAGATGACCAAAACAGTTCCAAAGACAGAAAAGAAACTTAGCTATAAAAAACCTGAATTAGCCACTGCCTGAAACTCCTTATTCTGTTTCAGAAATCCATAGCCTCATTTGTGCCAAAGCTACTTCCTCTGTTTTTTGTCTTGTTCTCTGTCATTATAACTACTAGATGTGAGGTGTTTCTGACTCAGGAAGCAGACACACCTACCTGAAGTTGCTGGACTTAAGTAGTGCCCATGTCCTTCATTCTCAACCATAAAGTTCTTGGGCTTTTCCAGCAGCAGCTTCTTGAACCCCAGCCTTCATACATGCTCCCTCTTACAAGCACTTGCTGCTTAGTTGAGAGCTGTGAGGTAGCAATACCTAGCTCAGGTCATCAGTGTTGAAATTATTTTGATGTGGCATGCTTCCACCTGGAATATTGTCCATGAAAACAAACCAGGCTGGATTTTTCAGTTCTGAGCTACAAGGGGAAAAAAGGTCACATTACTTTGAGTCAGTACTGTATTTATTTATTCATTTATTCTCTTATAGTCTTAAAAGTCACATGACATTTCTGTATGCATGCATCCCTGAAGGGAACAAAAGGGATTAACTACAACCCTGTAACGGTGCATCGGTTCCATTTACTGTTAGTAGAATCTTTAACCTTGAAGCAGGACCCAGACTCTACAATTTCATGCAATTACTGTGGGACCTAGAGTCAGGAGACAATTTTCAATATAATAGAGCTTGCACCAGTAAAAAAAAGGAAGAGACTTGCATCCATAAATATTTTTCAATTTTAGTATGGAGTAAAAAGCATGTAACTGTGTGTGGCTATGATACTACAGGTATCAGAGTCAGTTTATAGGCAAAAAAGCAAGGACTCCAAATTTAGTAGCATAAAATGCAACTGTCATAAAGTAAACCACCAAGATTTCAGCAATAGCTCTTAAAATGGTTCTCAAAGTTCTAGGTGCAGTTTCACAAGGTCATTAGAGGAGAAAAAGAATGCAGAAAGGCAGATTGGGAACTGTGTGGCAAGAACACGACATTGAAGAATTCTGCCTACAGTGTACCTTCCAATGTATACAAGAGAATTCTAAAACCAGACCTTTGGATACGGTGACTACAGCTGGATGCACCTGCAAAGCAGAAGGCCAGAACAAAAGATACACAAAACTGATGAGATAAGAATTGGTTACTGAAGGAACCGTTTGACTTTGCCAGCATTTCTACCATGTATGGTACTTGTGGAAAGAAGTTATCAAAAGTAATTTCCCTCCACCTGGGTAATAATTTTTTTCATTTACTTATTGTTAGGACCAGAGAGAAAAGTTATTCCTTTTTTATGTACCTCTGACTTGACTGAACAGTGTAAAAGAATATATCAAGCTTTTCAGGTACTGTGGGTCAATTTCAGGTGTATTTAAAGTTCTGTGAACAAAAAGGCAGTTCAAAAAGGCTTCCATATGAAACAACCTGCATGAAGTAGCAGACTAGTGAAAATTTCTTTTTTCCTTTATTCCTCCTCTCCTGCAAGTACAGTAACTCTCTTTAGGATACTGCAGGGCAAGCAGCAAAGTTAGAAAATCAGAGGTAAGTTGCATGCAAATAAGTCCTTAATTCACAGTTCTTAATTCATCAGCTCTTCCTTACTTATCATTCATTCTAATGGGTGAGAAAGGTAATTTTTTTCCTGCAATCAATATATTTTTTATACCACAGATATGTTAATCACCCTATTTACTTAAAACATAAAAGAATCTTTTACTTCTACTGGGAAAAAGGAAAGGAAACTGTTATCTTGGATGCTTAAATCTATAGCTATCTTTCTATTAAAAAGTGAACTGATGTTCAGAAATCTGAATAAGCTGCAAATTTCAGCCCAAGCAACACCTTTGGTTAAGGGGCAGCGATTAAAAAGCACACAGCAAGGGGTAACTAATGTTCCTGTCACAAAGGAAAATACCTATATACCTGTCATGTGAACAGAGATGATTCCTCATGCACTGAGTGAAAGAAGAGTTGTGAGGTCTGGAATCTCTATTAGCTAAATGTGCTTGATACTTTTGCCCATCAATGAATAGATGCCTATCTTTACACATCCTGCCATTTGAACATCTGTGGCAGTGTTATTTGTGAAAGACAAAGTATCTCTATATAGTAAACTTTCTTTATAGGTCCTTTTAATAAATTTGCTCCTTGTATAATACCCAAGGTAGAAGTCACAACAAGCAGAGAATTATGACAGTTCTTGTTTGCACCAAACATAAGCAACAGCAAAAAAGGGAGAGAAAAAGAGAAGACTTTGCCATAATCTCATTAATTAATCATTTAATAATTTAACATATCAGATGACAAACTAGCAACATATGTGTCAAAAGGAGTGAATTTGGTAGGCAAAAAATGAATAATACATATTTATAATAACATTAAGTCTGACTACCCCCTGCTGTGTGCCCTTATGGTCCGTAGTGATAATTGTCCTTATTCAAGATGCAGCTCAAGATGCGTGCTGTAACACACTCAGTCGGGCTTCTGGAGTGCACATTGTTCCCCCCAAAATTTTTTTAAGCTCTTGATAACACGATATTATGTTTCCAGATTGTGTCTGTATTTTTTTAAACAAACCCTCAATAGGTCATTGCAATTGGCATGACAAGCTTTTTAAGGAGAAGCCATCATGTTTCCTATTGCAGAGAAAATAAAACAGTAAATTCCATCTTTTTCTACCAAGACTCTATTAGACTGACTGTTACAATGAAGTTGTTGGTTATGGGGTTTTTCTTTTTTCTTTTTTTTTTTTTAAATACATAAAGACCTTAATCGGCAAGCTATTCTGTGTAAGTTTTGAGAGAACAGTTTGCAAGACCGGCGAAGCTACAGAGTTTGAATGTAACTTATCTAAAACAGACAGATCCCTCTACATCCTCCATACTTTGTAATCCAGTCACTTGCATGAAGATGACACTTTCTGTGAAAACATAGGCAGATAGTTAGCAGAAATTAGAAGTCAGTTTATATTGCTTCTCTTTCCATAGTAAGCTGTTAAAAAACAGGTTCTGGTTTCTTCATGTCCACAGACTTTAAGGGAGATGATTTTCTGGCAGCTTTCTTCTCACTTCATAAAGTTTCTTTCCAAGTCTTCATGCCTGGACCTGAAAATTTAGAACAGTCTGTTCTTCTGATTCTTCTGTCCCCCTTGCAGCTGAACTTCTGTCTGAGCTGGCCAATTCCAAAATGGGTACTATAGATGTGAAGATAAAAGATTAAGCTATAAAGATACAGGAATGCTTCTGTCATTTGTCTTGCAAGACTCCCCCTTCTCATCCTGCACTACCAGAAGGATAACAAACACCCATTACAGGGAACAAAAGCACAGAGCAGGGAGGCAAACTCAGGAATAGTTGGACAGAAAATGAGGAGGGTTAAGGTAATTTCTGGAAAAGGGGGAAAATGACAGAGACATGAGAGTGATTCCTGGGAGGAAAGAGATAATAGAAATAAAATAAAATCTGGTAAGAATATCCCTGAGGGCATATCTTCAGATCACATTTTTCAGGTACTGAAGGAGCAGATAGTAATTCAAAACTTTCTTCCACATTACACTTTAGAAACCCAGTAATTCCCTCAAGAAGAAAGTGATATTTTTCAGAGGTAACAGTACCAGCACAGGCTACTTATTTATACAATGCCATGGACATCAAGGAAGACTTGGAAGCTTTCAGGAGACTTGATGAAATAGAGTTCACTTCACACCGAAGTTCAGAGCAATTCCCCCGTTGTAGTATCCACTGCTTAGCCAGACCTTCAAGTCAAGTTCTCCGGATGATTAAATCACCAAAAAGATCAGGCAAACCTTCTCAATCTTATTTTTCATCGTTAAAGATCGCTATTCCCATGCTTAGTCTGTTGTCATCCATTTTTACTCTCTTCAGCAGTGACTTTGGTCCCAAAAGCTCTGGACTTTTTTCAGAATACACATGGGAGAGTCTTATTCAAGCCAGGAAAATTATAAATGGCTTTGAGAATAAAAGATATGGAGAAGAAAAGACTTCACACGATAGAAATCCTGGCTCAGCATGGTATGTTTCCCAGGTCTATAGAAGTCTGGATACTCTAGAAGATGGGGGATGTAATAGGAAAAGAAGGAGGAATTACCTAAAGATAACTGAATAATAAGCAAGTGTATGTGTTTTTTAATAGTCACTATTTTCTAATTGAAATTTCAGTATGATTTCTGTCTGTACCTTCTATGGACTTGGACTTTGCAAGGGGTTGTACACTGCTCTCTCTGTAGATCTCACTTGAGAGCTCTCTGAGCCTGCAGCTGGCTTCTGATACACAACCAAGGAAGAGTCTTTGAAGTTCAGCAGTACAAATATTGTAATCCACTGATTCATCAGCATCCTACAGCAGTTTCTCAATCTGTTCCTCATGGGACCTGCCAATCTCCTCTCTTGTTGCTCTCTCTGTGTCATATTCCTAGGCATACTCCAAGCTCTGATGGAAATACTTTGAGATACTCAAACCTCCTCTGCCTAAAATCAAATAACATGAACGCCCACCTATTCTATACTGCCTTTTAGCGCTAATACTCTGGCCTCACATCCCACTTAGAAAAATATTTTGAAGCCTGTCAGTCCAGGTGTCAGAGAAATTAAGGAAGCCTTGGAGATCATGACAATCCAGCCAATCCTTGGCAAAGAAACAAATGTCACAACTCTGTGGTGTTTTCCTGAACTTACTCTTTTTGCTAGTTGTATCACCTGCACTTTAATACAAAATAACACAAACATAAGCATCTGCTCCCTCTATATAAAGAATATAACACATTTCCCAGTCATTTCTTTGGAGATCTAACATGTTTACTTCTTGTACTTCTTTTTTCTTTCTTCTTTCTCTCTGTTTTTTCAACATATATCTCTATACACACAAAACAGTGCTCAGATCTTCTCTGCTCACTAGGGAGACCATCTGGGAAATCAGACCTAGTTTCACTACTTCCCCAATGCTGTTCTGATCTTGGTGCTGGCTTCACAGTACTGATCTTTGTGCTGACAAGTTGATGTCATGGCACAGAGCTCAGCTACCCTCTCAGCTGTCTCTTTGCTTTCTCACAAGCTCAGGCTTACTTAACTCTCTCACTCTTAGTAGCTTGCTTTTTCCTAAATTCTCAGACAGCTGTTCATCTCTTCGGGCTTCAGTTCCTTCATTAGGTCTTGTACTGATTTTGCAGAGATGGTTTTTGCCCCAGTAGGGTGCCATAACAGCACAGAATAGAAATGCTTTCTTTTGCTCTCCCTTTCCATTATACCTGTAGCCAATAGCTTAGTTAAGCATTTAATATCCATAGAGGATTAGTCTTCCCTGACTCTTTCATTCTTACAAGGTCAAGGCATTTAGTTTCATCTGTTTGTGAAATAGCACCGGCTATACAGTTCACCAGTTAGGCTTAGTATTTAAAGAATCTGTTCATGTTCCTGGTTTCAGATATTGTCACCTAGGCAGGCCAGTCTAGATCTGTATCTTCCTTTCATTAAAATAAAATATATTATAAATTACTCTGTATAACTTTGTGAGAGTCTACTGTTATAAAATTAATAAGTTCATGATGCATTTAAACCAACTGAAATAATAAAATAAAATTCAGCATGGAAGGACTTTTTTCCTCTTCTGTACAATGTAGCAAAACCAAAATCTCTCCCACAAATGCTAATTGGATGAACCACAGAATTACAAAACCCGGTTCTTCAGCAGTTGTAGGTGAAATCTACTATTTTAAGTGTGGGAATATATTGCTGGCTTTCTTAATAATTAAGGAGTCATAATTTTTCAGCAGCTATGGCAACGCAAGTATAACTATAAAGTGATAAAGCAATTTAACCTAGACGTTTCAAATATGGAATTAACACATGTCCTCCACTTGGACACTGCTCACTACGGTTTGAGTCTGCTAGCTAGTTTATATGTATTAGCAGATGATGCTTGGAAGGAATGCAAATGAGCCTCATTAACTCCAGGAGACTGATGCTCTGGGCTAGGTGTTTAAGTGTCACAGAAACATTAAGAGCAAGGTTGTTTATTGTTGTTAATTAGGTGAGGAGTTGCAGTGAGTCACTGTTGATGGAGTTATCTCTAAACAGGATTGAAATGAGCCACATTCTGTATCCTCTGCTTTGTATTAATGGTGAGACCCAGAGTCACTACTTTCTGCTTTACTACAAGAACTACTGCAGATGTTTTAAAATTATATTCAAGCATTTGCAGTCTTTTTTTTTTTTTTCCCAAACACTACATTGAGCTGCAAATTTCTTAGTGAGACTATGGAAGGATAGATGGTGTATAGGCACAGGTTGGTTAGAATATCACTGAAGCACAATGCTATCTTCACTTTGTGTACTATTTTCTATATAAGTCGTTTGAAACATAACCTCCTTCACCCATGTGACAAAATTCTGGCAGTCTTTTCTTTGTTAAGTTCTAGTCTTCCCATGTTTTAAAGAAGGGAAATGAAAACTGATAGGTCAGTGTAAGCTTTTGGAAAAATAGTTTGCACTGGCTGAGTGTAAATAGCTATATTCTTCAAGATTCTGCCAATATTAGACACTCCCTAGGCTGGAACGGCAAGGATTTTCTCTGCAGTTTTAAGAATTATTGGCTGTGGCCTGGTTAGGATCTTCATGCAGGCATCACAACTGAGAGTAGCAAATTCATCTTTTCTAGCTCTCACTGCCACTGTTGCAGACACCTTAACAATTAAAAAGAGGAACCACCTAGACTGAATGCAGATGATGGGAGTCAGAAGAATGGAGTGAAACAAGTAATTGAGAAGAGGTGCCAGATACTGGGAACCAGAGAGTACCGCTACCTGGACTGGGAAAACAATGGAAAGCAGCAAGTAGCTGAGTGTCTTAGAGGAGTTTGTGACCAGACATGAAGCTGAACAAAAGGTTGGGAAAGAAGAATGAGACTCAGAGCTGCCTGAGGGATAGGGCCAGACATGATGATGAAAAAAGTGAGAGTTGTTGAGCAAAGAGAGTAGGACAGTTTGTTTAACACTGGTGAATTGGAAATGGCATGACACTGATCTGATTTTACCTTAAGGCAGTATATATGGCTTCGAATCATAGTTTAGGTTATATAGGACCTAACTTGAAGTCTCAAGCTTCCTATAGCTTAATGGTCTTTCAGTTTCTGCTCTACAGCAAGTTCTGAAGCTCAAACTTGTTTTACACTCAAACTGTTTGGATGTACAGACACAGCTGAGCAGCAAGTGAGACCTGGGATGTCAGGTAGAAAACATCTGAAGTTGGAAGGGACCCATAATGATCATTGAGTCCAACTCCCTGGTGCTTGCAAGACTACCTAACACTAAACCATATGACTAAGCATCATCCAGATACTCCTTGAACTCTGACAGGTTTGGTGCCATGGATACTTCCCTGGGGAGCCTGTTCCAGTGAACCTCTCAGTGAAGAACCTTTTCCTAATGTCCAACCTGAACTTTAATGCAGCTTCATTCCATTTTGTCATGTTCTATCACTGGTCACCAGAGAGGGGAGATCAGCACTTCCCCTCTGATGACTGCCTTGAGGAAGGTGTAGTCTGTCACCTGCAGCCTTAATTAATGGCCTACAATGTACATGTTATGCTACATTCTACAAGTATGCCATTAGATGTTATTTTTACCATGGAACACTGGCTATATTCATTGAACAAAATTGGTCAGAGTTGGGTAAAAAACCCCAGTTTATAAGACTTACGCTCATTTGTTGTAGAACTAGGAATGTATGGAGTAAATGAGCACCGTGGAAGATCTTTGAATCAGCACCTTCCTTAAGAAACAGGATCCTATCCCTGCAGAGAAAGTCTATGTGACTAGCAGCTGGTAGCTAGTAACTTTTCTGAGATAGTCACTAAGCATACATTCTTTGTTTTCTGGGAATTTGGCTTGAGATTCTTCCATCTGATTTGCAGAAAGACTGAACACACTGCATCAAGTAAAATTATATTTTGAACATGTAATATAATGTTAGGCAATTAGAAAAAAAGAGACTTTGTTTTAAATGGCTTTGCAGTTATAATAGATAATAGAGATTACTAATAGATAATAGCGGTAAAACATAAAAAGATTTTTTTTAATCTCAGTTTCTACATGCCTCCGTTTCTCACTTTATCACAAAGAGGTGTTGTACAAATAAATTTATGAGAGTTAGTGAAGCATTCAGGTATTATAGTGATGAGCACTGTGGAAAAATCTAGGAAGAAATTAAGCATTCTGTCTTCGAAGCACAGTTTGAATAGAATGCAGTAAATAAGATATGGGACCATTCATAGAACAAACGGAATAAAGCTGAATATTGAATAGCTGCTGACTAAGTAAGTGGCTTACATTCTGTAGCTAAAATGAAGAAAGGGTCCTGTGGAAAAATCTAATGGGATCATATACTTAAATGCTGTTCCATAAAGGATCCTTACTAGCACGTGAATTACATGTCACTGGCAACATTAAATCTAGCATTTGTGAACATTTGAGTGCCTGACTCTGCAATTTAGTGCTATTATTTTTATGCAAGAGTTTTGATGTAAAATTAGTATATAACGTACGTTTATGGTCAGCAACCAGCCGTTATGGAGAACTATACATGTTAAGAAGTATGGTGATTCGGGTTCTAGAAAACTATGTGTATTCATATACAGGGGTGCCATATTGTCAGCAAAATGCCAGTCAAGTGATGATAGATGTAAAATAGAAATTTAGGTAGGTAGAAATTTAGGTAGGTAGAAATTTAAAGTAAACTTTCACTAAATAAAAACCCCTGCACTGGACTTAAGTTTTGCACTGGCAAGACTTTCTCAAACGCTGCTTACAGACTCTGGAAAACTGGTGAATATAGGAAGACAGGTGTTAAAGACACCTTTGAAAAAGTAATGTGGTCTCCTAAGTCACTTCAGCATTTGGCCAAGCTCCTTGGCCAAACTATACAATACTGCTGATTTTCATTTTATGGAAGAACAGAGGAGAACATGTAAGAAAGTCTCACCATTAGAGCTGGGAGTGCCAATAGGGGGTCACTGCTAAATTTATCCCGCTATTACTATTTTCCCATTCAGAATTGACTTATGCAAGACATAAATGTGATCTATTGTGCTTGAAATGCAAGAGTAGAAGTATTCCAATGAAATACTTTAGCCTCAGGTATATGGTTCTTAGCATTTTGCTTTTCTGTTTCAAAAGTAACAGATCAGTTCCAGTGATTTGATTTCAATATGGGAGTAATTCTTACAGATCAGCAATTGCAATCCACAAAAAGTAAGCACGAAAAATGGAGCTGCAACTTCAAGGGCTGCAATATGTGATTAGCAGACAAATTCAGCCCTGTGTAAGAACAAGTACACACAGGTGCTAACCGTGGGGGAGCACTAGATTAAAGTATGTGACTCAGGTCACAGAATCATTTATGCATAAGTAGATATGCATAGATAGATAGACAGACAGACAGATAGAAAGAAAGAAGTATTTCTTTATTCTCCTAATACTGGAATGGTGCAAACATCCTCTCCAATGCACTGGGATGGACTCTGAGGCAGGAAATAGGCTGCACTCCCACTTTGTTTTCAAAGCCCTTCAGCATGACTTGCTCAGTTACTTTTTGTTAGAACTGAGCAAATGGAGGAGAGATCTATATTCATTTAACTTTCCCTTACGTTTTCAGAAAATGAACATGATCTGATTCATAATTATTTACAGCATGCTGGCATCCAGTTGTACTTGGAGAGGTATGTGTCTGTACACTTAAAGGTTTCCTTTTCCTTTGTGCATTTATTTTTTTCTTTCATCACGGTCAATTTTCTTTTCTCTTAATATAATGCCATTTTCAAGGTTTCTGGCTGCTGATGCTTGTCTCTGGTTGCCCCTCATCTACTTCCCACTGTTGAGTTGCTGCACCCAAGGGCAGAACTGCCACAAACAAATGTCAAGGGACAATGACTTTGAACTATAAGTACAGTTTCTATATTGAAAGTAAATACAGGGAGCTTAGTCCTGTTTCTGTTCAAGTCAGTGGTAAAACTCCCAGTGTCTTCATTTTTAACTAGATCAGAGTTTGACTGGAGTCCCAGAATACACGGGATTCTAAATTAAGGTTAGGGGCTACATTGTGTCTCCTGCCATGTAGAATTTTTCTCCACAAAAACTGGGGCACCGATTGAAAGTGGGAAACCGAGAATAATTTCATTTTGAAAGTGTCCTTCCTTATTTAATTTTCATCATTCAGAATTTTAATTCTAAAAATTCTTATCATGCCATTTCTCCCTTTGCAAAAGAATTTCTCCCTTCTTTTTTAGTACACTTTGAGGGGACTGGAGCAGGGGAAGTTTTCTTCGTGGTTTGTTAGATAGGCTCTTCTGTTCTGGTAAGTGTAAGGTTCTATTCCATTTGTCAAGTAGCTAGAGACATGCCACAATCAGTTGTTTTTATAGTTTATTAGGAAATTTGATCACCTGAGATCAAGTCTTTTTCTTTATAATTTGTGTATCTGGAGTATCCACTTTACATTAACATGTTTGGTTATATGACCTTAAATTTATATGTTTCAATTACTCTTGTTCACTAAAACTGAAGTTTTACAGCAAAGGACAACAAAATGATGAAAAAAAGATGATCCAGGTAATTTGAGAAATGAACGCTGGGAAATCATTTGTTACAAGCAGTACTTGGTCCTTAAATAACATGAAAATAAGCCTGAAAAAACGAGCAGTTAATACTGCCAAATGAATAGCTAAATGCTGTTAAATTATAATTAATGAATCATATGAAATAATTTATTACAATAATAGTATATTTGAACATGCTGGCACCTGATGGACAAGGAATAGCACTGAAAAAATCAGTCATGTTGGAAATTAACGATTCCCTATCTGTCAATCAGGATGCAAGTTGTTTTGCTTGAAAAGCTTAAATGTAAAAGATATGTTCACAGGTTTAGTCTGTGTTAAGTTTTCAGTTATCGATCATTCTAATAAAATATAGCTTAAAATATTAGTCCTTTTTCTCAAAAACATTGGCAGGTAAAGACTGAATAGTTTGGCATTTAACCCCTGAACTTCTGTATATCTTTAGGGTATGAATGTTACATTTTATTTTTTTTTTTAAATCAAAGCACCGGATGACGCTGGTAATGGTCGCAAAGCTGCATGAATAGAATATCTGCAACTGTGAAGTATAAATTGCATCTCCCAATTGAGAAAATTTCATCCTTTCTATAAAATGTTAAGTTATTGTCCTGGTTTTGGCTGGGATAATTTTCTTCCTAATAGCTGGTATAGTGCTATGTTTTGGATTTAGCATGAGAATAATGTTGATAACACACTGATGGTTTAGTTGTTGCTGAGCAGTGCTTACAATGAGTCAAGGACTTTTCAGCTTCTCATGCCCTGCCAGCAAGCTGGGATAGGGCATAGCCAAGACAGCTGAACCAAACTGGCCAAAGGGATATTCCTTACCATATGATATCATGCTTGGTATATAAACTGGGGGGAGTTGGTCAGGGGGCTGCCACCACTGCTACGGGAGCAACTGCATTGTGCATCACTTGTTTTATGTATTCTATTATTATTATTGTTGTTGTTATTTTCCCTTCCTTTTCTGTCCTGTTAAAATGTCTTATCTCAACCCACGAATTTTACTCCTTTGTTCCCTTTCTCTGCCCTGTCCCACTGGGGGCGGGGGAAGTGGGCGAACAGCTGTGTGGTGTTTAGCTGCCTGCTGGGTTAAACCATAACACAAACTCATTTTATCATTGTTGTAGACTCCAGGCTTGTTTGATCATTATGTAGTTCTTTTATCATCTCCAGAGGAACACATTTCTGACAAGATACAGAAATGTCATGTCTTCCTCTTGGCAGTTGACGAATAAATATAGGCTTCTAACATGAATTTTTTGCCAAACAACCATCTGAATTATCCTCCGAAGTTGAGGTATAAGTGCTTCTGATAATAATAAATAGCAAAGGCCTGTGAAGATCCATACAAAATTTAATCAAGCATCACAAAAATGGAACACAAAATAACCATTCATGATTCTAGTCCGTATAGACTGATAGCTGTATTTATGCAGACTAGCACATGGTTTTCTGCAGAGCTCACAGCTCTGGCCATGCAAACATTGTCAGCTTTGTACAAGGTCATTTTGGTTCACAAATCTGTTCATGGTTAGATATTCTAGTGGTTAACCATTCAGGAAACATACAGTGTCCTTCACTAGAAAGAGCACAACATACCTCTGGACACAGTAAAAACATAAGCAGTGGATAGTATCAAAATAATGTTGAAGGAATTGGAGCTAGTTTTAGTCTTGAATGCTAAATTCTGATCTGTTTTTACCTTCTGCTTTCAGAAAATAACTGAGCTATTGAGGTTGTATTACTATTGCCATGGCTATTGATGTGACCAAGCATTCACCAGTAGGATAATAATTAGATGTTTAATATAAATGAAGGACTCTAGCATTCAGTGGCTGATCTGGATCAGAGAGCACCTTTATCTCACACTGCTTTGCAAATGCATGCTCCATTAATATATCCCAGGTGGCTCCTAAAAAAGAAATGGGAAGGAAAACAAACTGAATCCTACAATGATGATGTTATAAAATTAGAAGAAATTGTAGAATTAAGTCCCATGACCTTTCTGATGGTGTTGGATGATACTTATTACCACATACAGTTTGTTATAGTTCTTATTTAAACAAAGCCATTAACTAGCAAGCAACAGAATTACAGGATTGCAAAAGCAGCATATGAAAACAGAAAATGCAGTTTTATCTGCTTTGATTAGAACAGTGTTCTTTTCTCAGAAATTTTACGTACTATTTACTAAGCTTGCAATTTAACATATAGCTGTCAAGCACTTACACGTAATATATGAGAAATTGCATACTACAAATGTTAGCAAAAAACCCAGTTTAGTGCCTCCCAGGAAAGTTCACCTGACCCAGCATTTTGGTTACTTCACTCAGGAAATAGCCTAAGAAAAGAGATGCGCTTCAGATTATTTCTCAACAGCCAACAGTCACAGGTTCTGTCAGTCCAAAGGGAGAAGTGAATTATATTGTACTGTGCTTTCTATCAAAAATACTCAGTCTTAAGACATACAAATTTAGGAACTGTACTTAAAAGCCTTGTATTTGATCACAGACATTACAATGGCTGCTTAGAAAGGAAAAGGTACTTTAAGATCCCACCTCCCAAATTAAAGGATAGATTATAAATCCAAGACAAATTGTTGACCACACTGTGAACAGAAATTGAGGTTGGTAAATAATTTTGGTTAAGTAGGAATTAGAGAAAATGAACAGTTATGCAAAGATCTGTAAACTTCCGAGCTTCTTCATAGCTCATATATCAAAATAAATAAACTTTGTCACAGCTCATATATCAAAATAAATAAACTTTGTCACTTTTTTAGTCTATCGTTCCAAATGAATCCGGAGGTACCATGAATTGAGCTGTCATTTCTTATTTCCATCACTTATCATGTCTTAACTGTAAATTATTCCCTTCCTTCTTGAAGCCTCCACCATAGGAGAAATTTCTTTTGATCATCTTTCTGTTCTGCTACAGATTTTGAACGCTTCCATTAGATCATGTCAAAGTTGCTTTATTTCCTAGGTAATTTATGTCATAGGCAGAAAACTATATGAATTCTGATATAAAATAAAGATACTAAACTAATCCTTTAGGAATCCTCAAGCAAAACAAAAAGTGGCAAGTGTCACATTCTGTCTGATCACCTTAAACTGTGAAAGTCTCATCTTTGCATTTAGTACAAAAAGCAGCATGTTCTATATAGAATTGAGAAAAAAATCGCATTGAAAATTCTTTGCTACTAATCTGTCAGGTGCCTACTCTACATGTGGATTCTACTGAAGAAGACTAATTCTGTCAATTTTAACTACAGTAACTTGTCATATTCGTCCCATAAACAAAATAATGGGAAGAAAGGAGTAATTTTTATATGCAAAACTGTTTGTCTGGATTGTATCTAGACTGGTAGAATGGGATATCTGTCATTGTTGAGGTCAGTTTGCTGGTAGCGTCAGTGTTACAGCAGAATATAACGGTTTTGTTTGTATGCATGGCTGTGACCTGTAGCTATGCACAGTGTCAGTTTCCCATCCCAGTCCTTGGCTGCATCCCTGCCAGCACCATCTATGCCAGGGGATCATCTTGGCTTCTGTGCTTCAGCATTAATTAAAAAAAATAAGTAAGTAAAATTTAAAAATGCGAAACAAGCATGCAGCACCCATTATAGAAACACTGGTACCACTTTTAGCTGTGGAATGATGGCTTGTCACAGTAGACAGAAACATCTCGCCTACATATATGGCATTCTCATTCAAACAGGTTTGCATGTTATATGGTTTGTTTCTGTGGATGTGAGAGACTGACATTAATAAACTACGAGCTTCTCTTCTTATCATAACCCTTGCTTGGATAAAGTCCTCTGAGCTGTTACCCCTTGTGCCAATGTGCCTTCCCACTGTGATGAATTGTTTCATTTTGGTGAAGGCAGGATAACATTGATCACATGAAGGCTTGGAATGGTGTCTTTAGAGAACTCTTAATTGTGACAAATTTTTTGTGAGGAGTAGAACAAACTGACAAGGTAAATCATTGATCCTTACACTTTTTTTCTTGCTCAGCACAATATTCTGGTGGTTGCTGACACTTCTGCATAGTCAGGTTTGACAGAATTTGAACAAAATACTTACTTTTCAGTTGAGGTATGACTCCCTTTCCCCAGAAAACAGGAATTTGGCATTCAGATGTGCCTTGTGTTTAGACCTCATAACAATACCTACGAAGGCTGTATTAAATTGGAATAGGTGTAATGTACAGCTTTTGAAACACTTTGGCTGAGTGAATATCTTCCTGTAATCTGCATAGCACAGAACCTTCCCCACGTAATTGTCTCAGCTAATGCCCTGTTCTGGGGTCAAGACTGCTGAAAATGTAAGCACGAGCTAATTGAATTGCTAGTACATCAGATGGCTCATCATAAGCTATAAATAATGCTCTTGCATTATTCTTATGTCTTATAGGTCTAGTCAGCGTCAGTCATGTTAGTGATGTT
Source organism: Phalacrocorax carbo (assembly GCF_963921805.1). Classification (NCBI taxonomy): domain Eukaryota; kingdom Metazoa; phylum Chordata; class Aves; order Suliformes; family Phalacrocoracidae; genus Phalacrocorax; species Phalacrocorax carbo. The sequence continues at coordinate 108,943,990 of NC_087514.1, forward strand.
TTTTTTGCTCTCATTTAACATGTATACCGTGTGAATAATTTCCTGGTTTACAGGTTTAATACTTCTTTTCTTTTTCTTCCTAAATTAGTCCTAAATATGAGTAGCTGGTATATTTCATGGACCATGTGTTTCAAGATTGATAGTGGAAGCCACTTTAATCTTCTATCTCTTAGGAAGCTGCCTCTGTACATAAAATGCTACTTTTTATTCTATTTATTAGATTGTATATCTTAGGAGATTCAGCAGGAACTAGGATGATTACAAATTTGCAAGCTAGTTACTAAAGAAGACCAAGACAAAGCACTTGTACTTTTTTGTTCACATTTATCCAACACTGAATGCTTTTCATTCCCACTGTATATATGCAGATATAGTCTGGATAGGAAACAATTAACTGCCTATTCCAAGGAAAACTCTTGTGGCCAGTTTAAATTCTTATACACCTTGTTTTATAAACCAGTGTGACACTTAGGCTTAACTTGGTGACATTTCTTCTCCCTGTTTCTTTCTGTAATGCCTGTTGCTGATCTTGCTGTCATGTGGGAGACTGCTTCCATGGAAACACCCTCTGCACTGTATGGTGGCTGCTTTTGATTTAATGCATTTTTCATAAAAGAATTTTTTTCTTCATTTTTATGATGAATCTGTCATGTTTCTGGATATTCCTGTAGTATGTTTATTCTCTCACCCTTGTCCACAAATACTGGCTTTGTTACACGTTTGCACGCCGCTTTGTGTGATTCCCTCAGGGCTGTTTATGTGACTTAGCTATTGGTTCAGGTCACAGATACTAAGTCACTATTTGATCTTATGCAGTACCTACTGTGCAGCTCATATAGTTCTGTTTAAAGTACCCAGAGATTCTCCACTGCATGGATCTACAGCAAGTTACTTGCATTTGCACTTCAGTTAAATGCAGCATTTGAAAGATGGGAAAGGAAAGAGTGGTTATAAACTGTAGGACTTGAAGCAGGACAAAAAAAGGTTAAAAGTAGCTTTTCAAGTGCCAAATTATTAAAAGACCCAATGGTTCTCTAGGAGACTCTGTGTTTCTCTACAGGCTCTGATTTTGTTTACATCTGGAGAAAAATGAAAATGGGTCACATAAGGAGGGCATTCAGGCTCAGGGTGATATAAATGTGGTCCATCTTTTTCTTAGTGAAGTCAAATAGAGAAGGTAGTTGAAAATCCAAGGAGTCTAAATGGATGCTGGTTACACTAAGAATAATAGAGTGATTACCAGAATGCCAACATACCTTCTCTTTAATACCAAGTGTAAGAGATTAGCAACTGAGAATTTTTTCTGCTAACATCTCATATGTCTGCATTTGTAGTATTTAATATGACACATATAGGCTCCTCAGTTCTAGAAAGAAAATGCTTCCAAACAGCAGAAGATATCTTATACACCATGTGCCCATGAATGTGATATATTGAGGCCTAGCAATTGATCAAATTGTTGTCCTTCTTGCTGCATTGTACCAGAAGTCATGGTAATCTCATGATAGCATTTGTAAAGATAATTTATGTGGTTGGTTAGTGAGTTATACCACTTTTAACAGCATATGGGCTTTGGGGGATAGCAAACCAGGCTTTGGTGTCAACAAAGCTTTCTGAAGCAATTAGCTTTTTAAAGACAGCACCAGATTAAAAACAAAAAAAAAAATTAACAACAAACCAAAACCCAAAACATTTCTAAAAAAGCAATCGTGTTTATGAACTAAAGAAAGAGTAATACCAATACTGAGATCCTTAATTTTTCTTCAGGTATACCGTATAGATGTTGTATACACGTACAAAACAAGCAGAAATATCATAGAATCATGGAATAGTTTGGGTTGAAAGGAACCTTTAAAGAACATCTAGTCCAACCACCCTGCTGTGTATCAAAATCAGTGTTTGAATTGTGAAGTAAAATAGTCAGAAGTTGGAGAATGCCAGAACGAGTTTTGCTCATGCGGCCAGCGTTACCTGCATGTGAAAAAGCTGCCAGTTACTAATTAACATTCAGTAGAATCTGAGCATTCCCATTTAGCTAATTTAACAATGCTAAAGATTGAATTATTTTTTCAAAACAGCTGATTAGCACTGGTAGAGTGCTCTTAAAGGCAGGTAAATAATGAGGAAGCACTTTCCTATGCATCAGCACTTTCGGACATGGATTCATGACCTGTTTCTTAGACTTCTGTTGTATGCAGCATGGACTTCATAGGGATTTATCACATACACATTAAATGCCTGAGCAATCTTTACCCTTGTAACCAGCACCTCTTTTTCTCACCCCATTCCTACTGGAAATTTCATATGAAGTACAGCAGCTTATCCTTTCACATTCTCTTTCCCTGGTATTTAGGTAACAGTCTCTTTCCCACTCTCAGAATCTTTTTGCTTTTTGGAGTTCTAGTTAACTGACTACCTATAGGTAAGTGAAGGTAATCTGTTAAGAGTGTTAAGGGAAGTGTTAGCTTTGGTCACTCTAAGTGGAACAGGAGTGTAGAATGTAAGAACATAGGATTGTAAGGGAGAGCGTACTGATTACAGGCTGCTTACCATTGCAGTTCTTTTGGTAGAGCATTGCTTGACTTCTATGGCTACATGCTCTGCAGCAGTCGTACTGCACTTATCCACAGCAATTTGTCCAAATTATGTGCATGCTCTTTACTGGCTTCTCTGGCGCACACACAATGGAAATGGGACCATTTGCATCCCACCCAGCTATTCTAGCCTTACGACACTTATGAAAGGAGAGCTTCTAACTGTGAAAAGGTGGTTTACCATTTATTAAGGATATGTACAAATGAGATAAAAGCACCCTGAAACATGGATGTCACACAGACACAAACACAGTCATTGCAGCTGATTATCTCTGAAATGAACCAGAGGTAAAACTTCAGATTCCAGCATTTGGCAGTGATAGGTTAGCGGTTGGACTTGATGATCTTAAGGGCCTATGATTCTATGATTTCTGAACTATAAGAGTCTTTCCTTGGGGCAGGATTGAGGTATAGATTAGTGGAAAGTCTTGCTCTTTGTCTACCTAATGATGACAAAGTTATAATTAATGGTAACAGAAGACATCTGACTTTGAACAGCTGACCAGTCTTAAATAACAACATAACAACGTTGAGCAAAGTTCTCTGACCTGACACCTGACGTGAGTCCCTGCGCCAGCATGAGGGTAATGAGTAGTGGAGCAGTGAAGCCCCTAGCTGCAAGGAAACCAGCAGAGGAGGCTCTGGCACTACTGCCATTGGAGCATTCTGCGCAGGAGTCTCTCAGCTGCGTGTGCCCTGCTGCATCTGCCCAAAGACAGCAAATAGTATCTTTGAAAATGTTACTAGTCAAGCCCTGGCCAAGTCCTTCAGGACTTGTTTTGGACTGTTTTCAGGTCTAATCTGCTTTGGGCTTGGAGCACAAATGGAACTAGTCTTGGAAGGCAGCAAGTTGTAACAGAGTCCTTGACAGCTCCTTGCTTCGTGCTTTGGTAAAAATACTCTTGTCTCTTGACTTTAAAATAAACTGACAAGAGATGATCTGCTTAAAGTCCCACACATTTCTGCCAGCAGTGGTAGTGTGTGACTAGTCAAGTGCTTTTCTTCTGGCTATTTCTCATTGCTGAAAATCTGCGGGGGGGGCGATTAGAAAAAAAAATTGTGAAGACGAATGATGTTTGAGGCCCATGCTAATAGCTCACTCATCCCATCTGCTTAAGAAAACCATCCCTCCAGTAAATTCATTTTTAATTTGAAGAGAATCCCTGGTTTAGTCACACCACAGTCATTTTTAATTATGTTACTGAGACCGTGTTGGGTTTTTCTTACCTTTCTGGCCTGGTGCGCCATTTCCTCACCAGTGCTGACTGTCCTAGACACTTCATTAGGAGGACAGGGCCTCAAAACATACTACATGAAACAGACCTGCTAGCATTTTTTAATGTAGGGTGAGTTTTTTTTCTAAAAATAAACTCATCCACTTCCCGCATTTCCCAACTGTCACACAGTGACGCTTTTAGCATCTGTTGGTATTAGGAAGCTATGAATAGGGATATCTGGGGAACAAAACAGGGAAAGAGTTTTTTCCCCTCCTTTGAAATAAATGGGAATAAAAAGCATATTTGAAGGAAGACAGTAAAGGAAGGAGTGATGAATATGTATGTGTACCTTTTCTTCTAAACAAAGATAGCAAGTAGTCAGTTAGAGATACATTGCTACTGTACTTCAAAAAAAAGAGATTCCTACCAAACTCCAGCAGTCTCAACAGATATCTGGATCCCACCAAGCATTTTGCATGGGTATTTTTTGGAAAAAACATGCACAAACTAAGAAATTTTGAGTGTTATCCTGCCTACCCTCAGCTTCAACCCCCAGCATTCTGTGTGGATCAGACAGGTATACATGGACAGCATATTTGCACTAGGCTTTTGCTGATTAGATGATCAACAGTAGCATTCACACAGCTAGCTCTCGCCTACTGCAGTCCAAAGAGTATTCTCTGCCACGATGACAACCTGCTCTGCAATAAAGTCTGCTTCATGGAAAGGTATGTCATCAGCGTGACTGATTATCTCTGTGTGTAACAGGGTATTTCCATTGGAGTGCTATGGGAAATACAGTAGAAGACAATCAAAAACATCTGGATTTAAGGAATTAGTGGCAACGAGAGAATCAAGATCTCAAATTCAGTGATTCCTTTCAACTTATCATCTGATTGGTCATTTCTTGCGTGGATATTGTTGTTTCCCAGATACTACCTTGTGCTGCTTTGCCAATGACTGCAAAAATGCAGAGATTTGTGGAGTGGTAGTTGAGACCTTCACAAGAGAGATGACACTAGCTTTGCATATCAACCACTGCACAGTTAAGGATATTCTTAGTGCTATGATCAGCAGCATCTGTCCTATAGGCAGCTGCAGCAATGAAAGGAGGAGGATGCTGAGTAGCCATTTGCTATTGACTTGTATTCCTTGGCGCAGTTCTTTTTATGAGTTTAGTTAGTAGGGAGAGTTGGAGGCTGGAGGTGTCACATAGCCTTGTAAACTGTGAGCTGCTTTCTCCCCCTTCATTATCACTCTGTCTCCACTGGTTGAATTAAAAGGAAATGGCCATTTGCTCAGTTTTCTAAAAGTTTGTTTATAGATGCCTAGTCTGAAGAAAGGCTCTTTATTAGACCTTGGTTTGGATACTGGAAATTTATTTTATTCAATTTCAGGAATTCTTAAACTGAGACAAAATGCGAAAGAAATGTGCAACTAAAAGACTGAAAGGTATTATAATTCTAGGACAAGACTATAGACTGTTGAAGAGTCCTTCATGCAGTGAACAGTTTTATCCAGAAGAAAAAGGAAGAGAATATCGGTAAGAGTTCACCAGTAATACACAGATTTTCAAAAGAAGAGTCATAAGCGACAAACGGTCAGAGCTGCCTTAAGCTACTTTTTGTAAGAGAAGAACTGATTTTACTATCTTAATCCTCTACCTTATCAAAACTTGGTTGTGACACATTCTTTATATTTTGCATTGTGTTTCAGAAAATATCTTGTGACTATGGTTATGAATATGAAATTAATATTTCATTATATATTATGGAGTATTATGATTTTTAATAAAACTTGAAGCTTATTTATGCAAGGGAAGTATGCTTTTATATTGTGAGATGTGTGTTCTTCTGGAAGTTTTTAATAAAATATTACTAAAAACATATAACACCACATTTCAACAAAACTAGTACTTTATATAAAAGTGCAGATAAAATCTTAGTACTGTAGAGAGTTTTGCAGAAGTGCAGTCAGGTGAAACAACAAGATGAGAAGAGCACACTAGCCAAGATTTTAAAATACATTTATTACCTAGAAACATAAGTGCTCACACCTTTGCCCTTGTAGTTTAAAGTCATATACCACTATGCACTTACTGTCTGCCTGCTTTCCTGATATCTTCTGGGTTGGACCCCGGCTTTGGTCTGTGAGTTGCTGTTCTCTATACCTTGCACTGTGGTCTGTGAAGGAAGGGAATTGTGAACCACTGGGACCAATAGACAGAGTTATGATAGTTCGGTGCAGGAAATAAACTTCAGATTGTGACAAGATTCTGCTTCATCAGCCTCTGTGTCAGAATGAGGCCCTGCTTGCTCTGCTGTTTAGTTCAGAGAAGTACTGTATAATCCTGGCCTTCTTAGTCTGGCAGGAGTTCTCCAAACAAGCCCTTCTTTCCTGTCTGACCCCTCAAAGAGATTGATAAAGACCCTGTCCTCACAGGCTATGGTTGGTTCAAAGCCCATGGGATAACAAAAAAGTGACAAACAACTAGATTTTTTTCTTACTTCCTATGATATCAAACACAAAATATTTTCCCTGTAGTTTGGAGATTCTAGTGTCCATGGACTTCCCAGTACTAGAAGCTCATGGAATAAGTTTCTTCTATGATGAGTGGCCTGTTTTTTGTGTTGTGATTGATGATTGAAGAGCATTCAACAGTTTGAATGTTGCAAGGCTAGACAGTGGCTAGATTTTCTGGATAAAAACTGAGCAACAAGATGGAAGGGCATGAACTACCAGAGCAGAATATGATCCAGGGCATTATAAAGGTTATTGGAACATGACAGAAGAGCAATTGTGGTGATAAAGCATGCATTGAAGAGGCTGTGCTGCTTTGGAAACAGAAAAGGAAGTTAAAGCAGTAGGTTAGCACATGTATTTATAGATGGGCTATTAAGAGTCAGGAAGGAAAGCACAATAAAACTGAGCTGGCTAAAATAAAAGCATCAAATTATTTTTTGGGGGAGGCCTAGTAAAAACATTTCTAGGAGAATAATACTGGGGGTCTGGTGCAAATTGCTGTGTCAAATTTGGAAATTAATAGAAATTTCTCTAAAGTTGTACATGAATAAATACTAACAGGAGTTGATTTGTGAGAAGCAGACTGGAGGGTAAGTTCTGCTGACAATGGTAGAGCCTAGATGCTCCTCAGTGTTACAGGTAGTAGGATTTTTGCAGGGGGCGGTTCTTTTCTTTTACCAAATAGTGGTTGAACTGAAAAATCATTATGGTAGTTCAGACAGACTGGTATAAGAGACAAGGAGGTGCGAGAAGACTAGGTCACAGAAGATAGTTATGGCTTCCTTCAGTTTAAACTGAAGCTTATTTAATGTGAGTGAGATCAAACTAAAGGTAAGGACAAATACGAATAAATCTGTGAGTAAAGTTCCATATTTCAAAAGAGTGAACTCAGAAATACTGAAGGAAATATCTAATAAAGCCAGTTGTATTGGGGAGCAGGATATGGAAAGATTTTATTTCTTTAAACCAGAAATGCTAAAAATTTCAGAAAGCTTTGTGCAACCAGAATAAAAGACTTCTAGAACAGACACATGAATAACTTGAAAATCTTATTAGCAGCTAGCCAAGACTGGACGAAAGAACATATTAGCCCTGTTTCACACAACCTGCCTGAGCAACAAGCCGAACTCAAACAAAAGTCCTTCTCAAAATGGGATTTCTTGCAGTACACAATACAAGTCTCTCTGTTGTCATTTCTAGAGGTGCTTGAAAACTCTTGTGAGTATCAAATGCTACACAGTTACAGAAGGCCTCAGTGGAAGTAATCTAATGCTAACAACCTTATTAAAATTTCAAGCTCTATGGCTAGCAGAGGTCATCAAGTTTTGCAGCAGTTTAGATGTTTAGCATCCATTTGGGTAACTAGCTATTAATAAATATAAATGCTGCCATGCACAAGTTATGAAAATAGACAGGAAAAAGTAAGTAAAATGCAGAGTCAATACTAAAGTAAAATATAACTTTACTGGGTCATAATTCAAAGAAACTATTGTTATATAACATTGTGAGCGAGCATTACAGCATCAGAACATCTAACTTCTGTTTTTCATGTCATTATGGACCTATTGTCTGGCTTTTGGCATCATTTACCCCTTTGTTGCCCATTATTTTCCCTTTCTGGATGACAGATGTGATGCTATGATTCTTCACATAGGATGGTGGAAATGATGGAGGTTTCTGGATTTTGTAAGAGGATGAAGTGTTCAGAGTTAGGCAAGTAGAATGAAATGATGAAACTTCTAGCAGTATGGCTTCAGCTTTTCCTCAATTAGCAAGCCTAGCACCTAAGCTCTGCAACAAATTCTAGTATCCATACTCAGAAAATGTGGATAAAGTGAAGAGAGAAAATAGACAAAAGAATGAATGCCTTATAGTCTGGAGAAACCATTTATAAGGAAAGCCTAGAGGCTGTTTTCCTTAGTAAACAATCTATTAAGACATATATATGTTTCTGTGCATGATAAAATGTCCAGAATATGTTTGCCAATTCCACCTTTCTGGTTTTATCTATTAATGATTCTTAAAATTATTTCATGTAGCAGGCTGAGTTTCATGTTCGTTTACCCAGACAGCCCATTATACAGCCACTGCAAACCATTTATTGCATGAGACAATTTTAAAATCTTTCTTCCTATAATAGAAAAACATTAATATACAGTAACTAAAACTGGAAGTTCAACTTACACATATTAGAAATGTACAACAATTTTGGTTTGATTTTTTTCATAATGAGGGTAACTATCCATTGGAAGTCTTAAGATATAAGGAACACTGAACTATTACCGAATAACTGTATAATGGACATACTGTACCACAAATGGAAATCTGGGGGCTTGAAGCGGGAACCTCTGTGGCCATTGTGATGCCAAGAGTTATGATAAATTATTGAAGTAGTCCTTCATGTCTGTCATTTTGTATATGTGGACCATATTGTGCCTGTGGACAGCAGGCACAACAGAAGATGAGTCATTATGCAGTATTGCTTTCTGGGATCTTTCACAAAGGAAAAGCAGAGCTGTGGAGGAGTACTTCTGTCCATTCTTTCCTGCAAGGGTCTGCGGGTATGTTGACAGTAGTTGCTTCTTTCCTCCTATTCTGGGGCAAAATCCCTTCCTTCTTTTATAAAGACAATTTCCTCTCTGAAAAAAAAGGTCCTTTTAAACACTTAAAATAGGATCACAAGGACCCACTGGTGTGCAAATGAGGAGGAAAGAAATAATATAGGAAAGATGATGGTAAAAAGAAAGGATAGGGGTGAGAACTCCAGGTTTATGTAAGGACGCCAAAGAGAGAGTGTGGGGAAAAAAAGACTATGACAAAAGATGGCAGGAGTCCTTAAAGTTGCTATGACACAAGGAGCAATTGCAAATATGTCTGATAATTGGCTCAAGGTAGCTTTTTCATAGAATCTGAAAACTGCCCATGATTAAAATCAGTAGGGTTCTAATTGCCCATTTAAAAAATAATATCAATACAGTAAATTAACCTCTAAATGCCTGAAGATACCTTTTTTTTCTTTCCTCCTTTTCAGGGTTATAACTGTTCAAAAATAGCATTGATGAATCTAACTCATAGATATGTTCTTTGCTGTTGTAACTATTACCACCTGCTTGACTAAAATTGACACTGATGTATTAATCAGAGGAAGGCCAGTAATAACTTGTCCTCTTCCTCCTTAGTATTATCTTCAAGTTTGCAGGCAGGTCTCACAGATTTTTTTCACTACATTAACTATACTTAACTTGGTAAGAAATACATTTGAGTCTGCTGGAGATTTTTTGCTGATTACTGTTGGATCAGGCTGAACTGGACTTTGCAGAGATGTCATTTGGCACCTGTCCATACCACAAGCCATACTGTGCTGTATTCTTTGAAAGTATTCTAAAGGTTTCTTGAGCACAGGAATATGTAAATCCACAGAATTTATCTAAGAAAGGGCATTTTTGGAAATGTCCTGTGGATGGAAGTACTAGAAACATTTTCCAGACAAAATATTCTGTATCTGTAGCTTTCACAAAAGGAATACATGAAGCCCCTCCTTGTATTAGAATATGAAGGCTTTACCAGTATTTAAACAGTCAGCCATGAAACAGGCTAACTGCAGCTAAAAACAATTTTATCATGTGTTGAACAACAAAATCCAAAAAGAAAAGGTACAGCCAATCAGTCACCTGCTAAAATGTGTAGGTATTTCTTATTACGTGTTACATGCCAGGATGTGCAAGAAATGCTGTCATGGAATGCAGGTATGCCTTTCTGTAACACGACCGGACATATACCTGCTACCTGATGACAGAAACATGCATTTTGATCTCATTATGAATGTGTCATTCCCAGACAAGTAATGGGGAAAGGGCTGTAGAACCTTTGGGGAAAAAAAGTGGCAAGTAGCTTGGCTCCCAGAACAATTAATTTACTCCATGATTTTCTCTTGAACCATAAAAGGTGATCTCAGAAAAAAAAGATAGCATGTTGGCTGAGACAGGGTGAATTGATGCAAAATATATTTGTTTCGGAAGAACCAGGTTTGGGCAGTCCTTTACTTAGAATGATCCAGGAACACCTGTACTATATTGAACAATATTAGACATAATGATTATTATGTTTGTGTAGCTGAATATATGTAACTGAAGCATATTGTGGGAAGTGCCTAGTGAATATAACTTCTTCCCAGAAACTAACAGTAACAATATTGACACACAAATGAGTCCTAGGCAGAGACAGAAAAAAAAGACAGAAGACAAATATGACATTAGTTCTTTCTGCAATATCTTGCACATAACAGCAACAGCATCTCGGGTAGATACCGCACAAAACAATGGTAATCCTTCAGTGTGTGTTTCTTCTGAATTCATATTCACTTCTCAAATCAGTTCAAAACTTTTCAGCTCATCCTCAAATATAACCAAAATCAGGACCTTAACAAACATTGGTAGCACAGCTATAACTCTTCAATAGGTGAGGACACCTTGACTTGGACTTTTTCTTGATGTGTGACTCTCATCTGCACACCTGTAGCATCTTCACTGACAATTTGCTGATACTTCGAGAGAACAGGTTTCAAGAATGCTTCCTGCAAAAGCAGCAAACTGTTGCTTAAAAACAATCACTGGATGTGCGTCATTAGCATGCCATATTATCATGCCATGATCTTGACAGATTTTCATTACTTCTTTTGGTTTGTTTGTTGGTACAACTGTAACTGGTAATTCTATAAATGTGACCAATTCAAGAACTCATTATTCTATGTACAAGCTCAGTATAGTTCTCCATTGGTATGGTACATTGAAGGTGCAGTTCTGTCTTTCATGAGAATTGGTTTGACTATTGGATCCAGGTGGAATAACACTGATCATTTTTTATATGCTCCCAGTTTTTCCAGGAAACACTTGAAAGAACTCACTGTCAATATTTCGTAGTTACACTTCACTGATGACAGATGCCAAGGAAACTGATTCCCAACAGCATAAATGAGTTAATAGGATAATTTAGATGGGGAACAATACCTACAGGTCATCTAGTCTAGCCCCCACTCAAAGCAGAGTGATCTCCAAGGTTTACATCATAATCCCCATGATCTTGTCCAATCCAGTTTTGATTGATTCTCTTCAGAAATGGAGACTGATACTTTATTATCCTATTTTAATATCTCCTTCTAATGACTGACATACCAATAAGAATCAGTCTTTCTGAGAAGAATCCACAGATGATGTTCACTTCATATTTATGCCAGTGTTCCTGTCCATACCACTGTCATCAGAACAGATGTGACAATTCATGAAAATGAGGCAATGGAACGTGTCTCTTCAGAGGCAATCTCAGTTCACTTCCATTTCATTCTCATGCGCACTTATTACCATTGTAATGAGCATTTCAGAGATCCTCAAGGCTCCTTGGATGGGATAACACTTCTTTACTCGTTGTCAAAGGAAGCAGTGATGCCCACAAATGAGAATCTTTGACATAATACGCTTTGTATTGTCAACCTTTGATGACCAAACTGAAGCAATTTTCCTTTTTGCAGAAATAACATTTATCATCTTTCAGTCTCTATAGGGACCAGTATACGGTCTGACTAGAAATTTGGACAACGGATCTTGTCTGTTAATGTTGTTGTGGTTGAGATCCTGATTGTATTGACAACAATCATCTTTCTAATAATGAAAACCAGCATTTAGATTAATTGCTGTAATAAGACTTTCTTAGTGTGTAGTGATCCTGATTCAGTGTCTAAGGCCTTTTCTTAAACAATTACAACTGATAAATTTGGCTCAAGAAAACGACGGTGCTGAACTCCAAAGACAAGACAATTATGTAACTTGTCATTGAGAAAATCACCAGTTACAATGCTCAATGATGCAGAGCAACTGAGCAATATAAGCAGCGATGTCCTTATCAGATTGTAAGTTTCACCTGTGAAATTGAAATCTCTAGACAGTGATCGATAGGACAGACATAAAATGCATCTTCAGCAAGGCTATGACTTCATCATATGGCCTTTACTTATAGTACCTGATTTGCCTAAATTATCTTGCTCACAGCGTAAGCAGAGAACAGCCTGTTCAGGAGTTTTTCTCATGTTTGCTTTAAGATAATGTGATAGTCTTTCTGATTAAGAATCTCTAATGCAGGTTGACTAACATCAGGCTATGCCAGGACTATCTTAGATAGTAAGCAGGCAGGCACATAAAATTAGATTCTGCAGTGGCTATTCTTTTACCTCAAGTAGGTAAAGTCACACTCAAGATCATTCTCTACTGCTCCTAGGACTGGCTCCAGAAGTTCTACTGCTGCATGTCATCAGCAGCCTGTAAACCTTGTCACCAGAAATTTGAGGGCGTATTTATGAAGCACAGTTGCTGGGGTCTTGAGTGCACTAATTGGCCTCAGTGGCCCTGACCAGCCTCATTTGGGGCTTTCACCCCCACCTGCCACCAATGGGCCCAGTAGCCCCATTTCAGCTTAACTCTGGGCCTTCAGTCCCAGTCTAAGCTATGTCACAGTAGTGCCTGTCCTCTGTTCAGCTACAGTCATGCTTGTGTCTGGACATAGACCAGCTTGAACTGGACCCTGGTCTGCAGACTGATTTCCTGGCTTGACCTTGGACCTGCCTCATCATTATGGACCTGCCTGTTGATCACTGGACTGTGTCTGACATAGGTTATGATTGCTGGACCTGATCCTGACCTTGACTTGCAGATTGAATTCCTGGCTTGACCTCGGACCTGCCTCATCACCACAAACTTGCCTGACAGTCTGGGCTCTTGATTGAGCCTGGCTGCCATCTCTGGGACTGCCTCCACTGCAATGGCACTGCTCCCTATCAGTGAGGTCATTGCCCCCAGCCTATGTTCTGGCCACCCTCAACTCCCAGCTCTCAATGTGTTAGGGAGCAACCCTGCTCTCACTGTTCCCTGCCATACCAAAGCAGGCTATTTCACAAAGAAAGGTGAGCCAGGAGACAAGTCTGCCAACGAGGCTGGCAAAGGCAGTATCTTCACTAACAAAGGACACACTGATTGGTATCAGAGCTAGAAAGCAGAGCAGGTCCAGAGAAAGCAACCTGAGCTTGCCAACGGTAATGAGGATCAGCCAAAAGTCCAGTGATGGCCGAATAGTACCATAGTAACAAGCAGTTCCTAGGTCAAGCCAGGAAATAAAGTCAACAGGGCAGGGTCTGACCAAACAAGGTAGCTCGCCAAGTTCAGGCTTAACTACCGTGGTATGACAGTGACAAGGGGAAAGGACCTGAGCTTAAATGCAGCTTCCAAGTGAAGGGGGGAGACTCCAGATGAGGTCTCTCACCTCTCTTCCTTACACAGTCTGATCCAAGCTGACAGGGTGGCACAGAGTTGTCTCAACCAGCAGAAGGTGGTTGTCATTTTTGTTGTCAGCAAATCAACAGGAACAAGCAACAGGATTCAGGAGAAAAGACAGAGGAATCAAAGATGGCATGTTTATACTATCTAGATCTGTGACATGACCTTTTTGGGATTACTTAACCATTTTTATTTAAGAAAACTCATGAAAATTGGGCTTCTGTTTGTGACAGTTTTTGAAGTCTCAAAGTCTGGTTTTAGTCTCCATTGGAATAAAACAAACAAACAAAGAAAGATAACCTTTAAAAATAACACTTTGGGAATGAAAACGTGAAGTTTTTCCATATATTGTCTCTTTATGTCTCTTCTCGGGTGCTCTAAAACACCAGATGTGAAAATGACTCACAACAGAACTTCGCAGATTGTGGGATATACCTGAAAAATGTTTCTGTTGTAAGGAAACAATAAATTTTCAGTAGAATGTCTTTCTTTTAGAAAGCCCTTGCCAGCTCTAACACTGGGTAAATGATTTGTGTGTGTGTGTGTATGTAATTATAAAAATCTGTGACTATTTTAAAGATCAGTTGAATTCAGTACAATCATCTATACAGTACGAACAAAAAAACACTATCAGATAATTTCTGCATCAAGCCCATAACTTTCATGAGTTATGGCAGACATTTTTAATGTATGCAAGTGATCAGTTGTGATTTAAAACCTTCAAGAGACTCCTCCACTTTCCTAGGTAAAATGTTTCTGTGGTTTACTACCCTTATTTTTACAGTTTTATTAGGTATGTCTGTGTTCTCATAGTCTAAACGTAGCTGGTATGAACTTCGAACCAGTAGATTTTATTATGGCTTTTTTTTTTGGCAGAGAAAAAGAAACTTTTCCTCATGTGGGCACCTGTAGGTGGTGGTCAGGTCACCTTTTAATCTTCTTTTGGATAAATTAAACAGATCAAGCTTTTTTAGTGCCTCAGTATAAATTGAACAATGCTGCTGTTGATTGTGGAGATTTTAGTTTCTTGCTATGAGGAATTTATAATATAAATTAAATGGATAATGATCATAATATAATGAACAGTTACAGCTGGTTGGAAGGTCAGAGGAAAGGGATGGAAAGCTACTGGCAGAAAGAAAGGAAGAAGTGCCTAGGGAAAGCATTATTTTCAAACAACTTAGTTCTGAGCCTCTGATTTGGTTTCACAATTTTCTAAGCGTATTTTCATGTTATGATAAAGTTCTGTGTCTTATCTCCTATTTTAGTATTAATAAGGTTTGGGCAAAGGAAGAAACAGTGGCATATAAAAAGGAAAAGGAAGTTAATTCAGTGGAAGGATTTGGAGGATGTCTAGTTCTTTTTCTTCACATATCATTTATAACTTTCACAACCTTTCCTGAGACCGTGTATAATTCAGCATACTATTTTCTATAGGAAGAACACTGGTTACTCCAGACCATATTAGATTATCTAATACATCTAATGACAAAAAGCACCCATAAGCAGTGACTGGTTCTAAATATTTTAAAAGAAAGCCTAAAAAATCCCAGCTGGAGTGATGACTGTGGCATAAAACAGCCTCAGGGGAAGAGATACAGCTGTATGCCAAATCAAGGCCTTGTAAATATTTCTCAGGAACAGAAGAATTTTGAATATGCAATTCGAGGCATCTTAGAAAGGAACGTACTTTTAGGACAGTTGCTCAAAACGGGTCCCACTTTGAGCAATGAATGTAAAACATCCAAAATAACTAATCAATCCTGAAGGACTTGACCTGTACTTTGTACCTGTAATTGTCTCAATATTTGAAATGTGGATATGCTTCTTAGATAACCACCCTCCTCATGCTTCTTAAAACACATTTATAAAATGACATTTCTAGAGTTGGTGTTCTAAGATCACAGACAGCCATTAATTACAAATGAATAGAGGATACCATGAATTACTTCACTGATTTGTCACCAAGGCAGTTTTCAGAACAGGATATAATGATAGATGACTGTTTTAAATTGTGATTTCTGCAAAAACGAGTTTTTGCAGGAAAATCAGATCAGAAATACAAGCACTAGAAGTCTGATTAAGTACCTTAATTTACTGCTATACAGTTTTTCAGAAGGTGAGATGCTATTATTAGGCACAAAATTATTTGTATCTCCCTTGCTATTAGCTAAAGGAATCTATGAAAACACATTTAAGCAAAGTTTATGTTGTTCTGTTTCTGGAGGAGCATGTGCATTGTATGTCATTCTCTCAATGTGAAACCGAACTGTGTCTTCATTTGCTTCTGGGACTGAAACAGAAGTGCGTATTTTTATTATTATTTCTACGATAAGGCTCTAGAGCTGGCTGTGCAATGATAAACCTCCGTCCCAAGGGAGAGTAGTTCAGTGAGTTGATTGGAAATTCAGACAGCAGGTCGTGGTTTAGCCCCAGTCAGCAACCAAGCCCCACCCAGCTGCTTGCTCACTCCCCCCAACAATGGGACAGGGGAGAGGATCAGAAGTGAGAAAACTCCTGGGTTGAGATAAAGGCAATTTAACAGGTGAAGCAAAAGCCACACACGCAAGCAAGGCAAAACAAGGAATTCATTCACTGCTTCCCATTGGCAGGCAGGCGTTCAGCCATCTCCAGGAAAGCAGGGCTCCATCACGCGTAACAGTTACTTGGGAAGACAAACACTGTCACTCTGAACATCCCCCTCCCCTTCCTTCTTCTCCACCCAGCTACTCATATAGTGTGGGATATCCCTTTGGTTAGTTGGGGTGCGCTCTCCTGGCTGTGTCCCCTCTCAACTTCTCGTGCACCTGGCAGAGCATGGGAAGCTCAAAAAGTCCTTGACTAGTGTAAGAGCTGCTTAGCAACAACTAAAATATCTCTGCCTTATCAACCCTGTGTTTAGCACAAATCCAAAACAGAGGCCCATACTAGGTTCTAGGAGGAAAATAAACTCTTTCCTAGCCAAAACCAGGACACCTTGTAGGACAGATGTCCAAGCCCTTTAATCGTCTTTGCAGCCCTTCAGTAGGCTCACCCAGTATACGTATATCTTTCTTACACTGTGGAGTTGTTTTGCAGGAATTGTTTGTTTGCTTGAACCAAGTAAGAAAGGCACTGACAGTCCTTAAGACATCTTTTAAAGTGCTATTTATATAAAGCTAACACTATAAGGAGAGACTAGTACAGATGATCCTATGTCCCTTTGGATGCTGGAACTCCAAGTGGTGTAGCATCAAATGGGCCTCTGATCCTTGCACAGCATACTGTGCAGCCCCTGCCCATAGACGAGGTTCTCCGCCCTCAGTCATTTGAGCTATTATAGATTTCTTCTTACAAAGAAACAACTCTATTCATCATTTCCAGTGCCAAACAGAAAGGATGTTCATATGACAGCGTCTTGCCACTCTCCTACATAAAGTGAAGTACACACAGGTGGCATAATTGCTGGTACCAGACAGGAGCTGCCTGCAAGATCTTCTATTACAATGAGCTGGTTGAGTTTGTCCTGGAGCCATGGATTTTGTGCAGTACAACGCAAGTTTGAAGGCCACATCAGACATCCAGCCCAGCACAGGCCTAGGCATACTCAGATTCACTGTTACATGGTTCACTAACTCCTTGATATACGATGGTCATTCAGTCAAGTTCATTACAGACATCCAGAACTGGACTCAGCACTCCAAATGTGGCCTCTCCAGTGGTGAGTGGAACAGAGAGATCACCTCCCTCAACCTGCTGGCATTTCTTCTCTTGATACAGCTGAGGGTGCTGTTGGTTGTCTTTGCCACAAGGATGCATTGCTGGCTCATGTTCATTTTGTTGTACACCAGAATCTGCAGGTCCTTCTCTGCCAAGCTGCTTCCCAGCCAGTCAGACCCCAGCACATACTGGTGCGTTAGGTTATTCCTCCTCCACAGATGCAGGACTCTGCATTTCTTTGTTAAACTGAAGGAGATTCCCATCAGCCCATTTCTCCAGCCTGTAAAGGACTTTCTGAATGTCAGCACAAGACCCTGGTGTCAGCCACTCCTCCCAGTTTTGTACCATCATCAAACTTGCTGGGTGTGCACTTTGTGCCATCTTCCAGGTCATTAGTGACTATGTTAAAATGGCCTCAGTATTGACCCCAGGATACTCCACTGGCCCTCAGCTGTACTTTGAGCTACTGATTATTTCATACTGACGATTAAATCACATGTTGTTTGGGACATGATGAATCTTGCTTGCCACCTTTTCTTCCAAGTTTGCTCAGGCTTCAGATGACTACAGAGCCCCTAAAGGTTCCTCAGTCTGTACAAAATCAAACCTTGCCACATGAAGTCATCATGGTCTACTGCACTTTAAAAAATTCTAATTCTACTTCATTCTTTAACTTTTACTCTGTGTCTGTGTTCCCAAACAGAAATAAATATGTGCAGTGACTACTGATCTTAACCTAATTTTTAATTGAAACAATTCAGTCTACATCATCCACTCTTACATCAACTTTACAGGTGAAGCTCAGCAAACAGCTCAAACAGCTGAAGAGCATGGTGCCCAAATTAATAAGCTCTGCAGGCTTTCTAAAAGCCAGTGTTTTATTTGGCTTCAGAACAAAAACTTGTTATCCCAGGGTCAGCTAAATATTCCAGGTTAGATTTTGTATTTATAACAAACCTTGCTGCCAACTTAGTTGAGTCAAAGTATGGATTTTAATGAAATATCACAAAATTCTGGAAGTGACGATTCATCATCTTATTCTCTGTTGCTTTTTGCAACGGTTAAAGTTTTTTTCTGTTTAAATACACTGTGTGAACTAAAATGGCTAATATGACATTTCAAAAGTTAGTAATCAATATTACAATCATTAAATTAATTGGGGTTCTAAATGAAAATAATAGAGAGGGGACATGTGAGCAGAGAGTTATCTCCTTCATTGATTTTTATTTCCTGTCACTGTAATAAAATACTGTTGTTGACTAGGTTTATCAGAATTGCTTTCTGAGCAAATGCAAACAAAAAATTATTATTATTATAGTTATTAGTTTCTAGAAATATAGGGTGAAACATTTCTTGGTTCTACTAGGACAAAGGTTTGACTGAAGCTTCTTGTTAAATTAAAAAGTGAAGTTAACTATATTAATTCAGATTTCAGTAAGTGTTTTATGATTTCCATTTTATGCTTGCAAATATCCCAATATAATCATGCTGCTAATTTCATTTGAAATAGTCATGTTAGGGACTTTTGCATGGTGAGCTAAAAAACTTCATCTGTATGTTTTAATAAAAGTCTCATAGTGAGATTCAGTGAAGTTACTTTATACATTGAAATTCAAAGCACCTTGTCCCTTATTTTCAAATGCGATGAGGACATCCATATCTACCATGGATTCAGATTTAAAAAGAAGTGCAAGCTACTTGACTTCTGAAACAAAAGCTGAAAAAGATTTCTGCCTCCTATTGACATGTTAAGGTGACAGGTTTTCACTTGTGATTCAGCAACATGGTATTTCCACAAATAATCGGGCAGGTTTCGGTGCCTTATATCTACTGAGTGGAATATCAGTATCACACACTAGTTAAAAAGGTCTGATAGAGATGATGTAGTTCCTGTTTGCTTTCACCTTCATCCTGTGCTACTTGTAGGTTTTGACATAGGTACGGAGTGCAGAGGCATGTAAGGAACTTTCTCTCCCCCTTTTCACAAGTAGACTCTCAATACATGGATCCCTCCCTTACCATGAATCATCAGAGATGTTTCTCCCCTCCTTCAGAGCAATAAGACAGTAGGACCAATATTCCAAACTCTTTTAGTGAGGTTTTGACCTAGAATAGTGCATCAAGGGGATCCAGATACACCTGTCCAATCCATGCCTCAGGCTGTGCAGTTCACCTGAACCAAAAAGCTCAGTGTCACTTGTAAATTGCGATGTAGCCTTGAATAAGCTGCTTCTTGTTTAAAGTGTTTGGTTACAAACATATTTTGCAGCAAAAGAGCTATGTGAGTGTTTTACTTTGCAATATTCTGGTTCCCTTGTTGGGATAAACTACTCAGCTGAACCAGCTTATTGCCTCATAAAACAGAGCAGCAATACTTTTATCGCT
The DNA here is from genome assembly GCF_963921805.1 of Phalacrocorax carbo. Taxonomy (NCBI): domain Eukaryota; kingdom Metazoa; phylum Chordata; class Aves; order Suliformes; family Phalacrocoracidae; genus Phalacrocorax; species Phalacrocorax carbo. The sequence goes on from NC_087514.1 coordinate 108,963,727, forward strand.
TAACTGCACCTGAATTCAGGCAGAACTACTTTGTTCAAAGAGTAGTAAACACTTGGAGTAAGTTGTCAAGTAAGGTCATTGAAGCAAATAACTTAAATGAGCGCTAGAGACATAGGACACTTTCATGAAGGAGATTGAAGGATACAGTGACAAGAAGGGATACAAGTAGGATGAACTGAGCTCAGGAAGGACATATTTCAAAGTTATTATTAAAAATTATCCATTTACAGAAAGCCAGTACAAGGCTTCTATGTCTCTCATTCCTTATATGCTCCTAAGAGCCTTAAGCAGGACATAAGAGGTACAGAGCAGCAAATTTTAGCCTGGATAAAGAGGACTTTGATCAATCTGATAACATCAGAAGCACTGTATTCACCTCTGAGTACCTTTAGAATGAGTAGGTCTTTGAAATATTGGTCTATTTTTATGCATTTTCTTAACACAGTCAGGTTTTGCACTCTTTTCACTGGTTCCCAACTGAAGTTAGAAAGTCACTCAGTGGCCTCCCCACAGCCACACACAAGGCTATTTTCATCACACAGAGACTACATATGTTTTCAGATTTTTATCATAATCAAGAGTCTCAGAAATTAAGCTCACAACTAGCTGGGCACTAGACACCTAGCCACTGGAAACTGCTGAACAAGGTATTATCCTCTCAGGCAAAGGCAAACCCTGAGAAATCCTGAAACGTACACTGTCAGTCAACAGAAACACCATGGCCTTTTACTAGTAATAGCAAAAATCATATTTATGAGGCTGCAAATATCAGCCGAATCTTAGAACTTGTTTTCACCCGAGCAGCCCCCTTACTGTCCCTTTCCTTAAACTCCGCACTAGCTTCACTTCACATCCCACAGCTTCTTTCTGCCATCCTTTCTACCCTCAAGCACCTGCGCTGATCCTACCTGTTACAAAAGTTGCCCAACTGCAATCTCTGCTGCCTCACCTAGGCAATTCTGGATCGTCTCTAGAGATACTTTACAGATTCCTGTCACCAAGTTAATCTCTGTCCCATCCCAGCCCTCAAAAAAATAATGTATGGTGTGTTTCCCTTCAGCCTAGGCCCTGGGCTGGCTCAAGGTCTCTTACCAGTTCTTTCTCACTGACTGATTACTCCCTGACAAACGTTTTGAGAGTCTGTAAGGCGCAGGATCCCATCAACTTCAGCTTTGTTCTGCACCTAGGGGGCAGAGGCGGTGGGAGAGAGAGAGACAGTGCAGCATTCTTTCTGGATCTCATTAAGAAAGGCCTCAAAACCTCAAAACAAATGATGTAATAGAATACCTCGTTTAGTAAGATGAAATAAAGAGTAATAATGTTAGCATGTAAATCTTACATCCCTTCAGATGCTGAGAGCCCAGCTTTCTCACGTAGCCTGGGACTGACCCTGGATGTATTTTCCCACTGCACATGCTCTGCACAGATCCCATTACAATCTACCGTAAAGTTTGGTTTTCCTACAGCTAAAACTTCAAAGACATTTCATAAATCAAGATCCCATTCATGCAGAGGTTCCTCCTCTGTCCCATGCCATGGTGCCTTTCATTTTGTGTAGAACCAAAACCACATACTCCCCTGAAAGGCTGGAATGCTATGTGTGTCATAATACCCACATGCACACAGGGCATGCTAGCTGATTCCCTTGCTGCAGCCACTCATAACAACATATGGGCTGCTCAGACCTGGAGTACAAGACCCAGTAGAGCAGACATGGCCTGCTCAACGTAATTAACTCCTCTGGAAAGTGCCCAATACAGTCACACCTTGGATAGATGGATGTAAATCATTGTACTTACTATTTAACTGCTGTTCACAACCCTAAATGATCCTTTAAAGCAGACTTATAGTTTCCCTCCTGTGTCCTGGTTTTGGCTGGGATAGAGTTGATTTTCTTCCTAGTACCTTGTATGGGCCTCTGTTTTGGATTTGTGCTAAACACAGGGTTGATAATGCAGAGGTGCACGAGAAGTTGGGAGGGGACACAGCCAGGAGAGCGCACCCCAACTAACCAAAGGGATATCCCACACTATATGAGTAGCTGGGTGGAGAAGAAGGAAGGGGAGGGGGATGTTCAGAGTGACAGTGTTTGTCTTCCCAAGTAACTGTTACGCGTGATGGAGCCCTGCTTTCCTGGAGATGGCTGAACGCCTGCCTGCCAATGGGAAGCAGTGAATGAATTCCTTGTTTTGCCTTGCTTGCGTGTGTGGCTTTTGCTTCACCTGTTATAACTGCCTTTATCTCAACCCAGGAGTTTTCTCACTTCTGATCCTCTCCCCTGTCCCATTGTTGGGGGGAGTGAGCAAGCAGCTGGGTGGGGCTTGGTTGCTGACTGGGGCTAAACCAGGACACAGGGAGAGACTAAGAAACCAGGGACTTTAGCCTTGAAGGTCTTATCAAGGTGTATGAATACGCTGCGGGAGGGAGTAGAGAGGGAACCAGCATCTTCTTAGTTTTGCCTAGTCAGAGGACAAGAGGCAATAGGCACGATTTGAAATACAGGAGTTTGCATTTAAACATAAGGAGAATCTTATTTTGAGGGTGGTTGAGTACTGGAACAGGCTGCCCAGATGTGGTGGTGTCTCTGTCCTTAGAGGCAGTCAAAACCTCATTAAATCTGATCCCGAGCAATCTGCTGTAACTGACCCTGTTTTGAGCAGGGGGTTGGACTACACAATCTCCATAGGTTACTTCCAGCCACAGATTCTGTGAAGCAAAGATTTCGAGGTCATGTTCATTTTTCAAGTGTCTCTAAAGCATACAGTTCATCTATATCTCTCTTTATAGTGGTAAATATCTGTTTTATATGTTGATGTAAGCATGTCCTTTTTATTTGTAAGTCAATTATATTGATGCTTTCTGCTTTCCACATTTTAATTTCACTACCCCATTTTTAGAGATATGTCAACAAGAAATACCTTTTATCACATGATCTGCAACTCCATTAATATCAGGTTTATTTACTTACCTCTTTAAACATGACAAATATTCAGTAAATGTACATACAGTGCTCCTAAGTGATAAGAAATGTACAATATTTACTTTTTGCAAAGACAATGTCTTCTATGAAGTGCTTATTGAAGCCTTTATAACCGCTTTCCAGCTATTGTTCTTTTTTTTCTGAGAAGAAATATTTTTATCTCACATTAGAATTTTTGGGAACTCTGTATACTCAAAGCAATACTCCTTCATTAAAAAATGGACTGAAAAACATTCATGGGGGATACTACAACTGTTTTTCAAACACCTAAAAGGACAGAAAAATGGAAAATAGAAATACAGGGTTTTTTGTTGGAAATTCTTGTAAAGTAGCAAATCCATATGAAAGCAATGACCGTAGTAGGAAAGAGGCTGTTATGGTTAAGGAGCTTGAAATGGGTTATAGGCTAAAGCTAGTGAATCCTTCTGTTCTGAGACAAATATTCAGAAATTCCAGTTGGAGGGGGAGGGAAGTGTCTCTTATGAAATTTAGAGCATAGCTGACAAAAGCACTTCTGCCATGTGACTGATTATTGCTTGGGACTCAGAAGGGAAAGGCAAATGAGTGAAAGACTGAGCTAACACATCTATGAAGAGACTTTAAAAAATTGGGGTTTGGGTTTTTTTAAAAGCTTGCTTGCCATTTATCTAACTAATATGAATACTAAGAATAATTTCTAATGAGAAAATGTTTTTTGTACAAGAATTTACAGTCTATAAATTGTTTGGTTATACCCAGTTCTGCAAATGAAAATATACAATAAACTAACAAGTAAATTTTAATATTAGTCATCACTTAGCTGCAATTCAGTCTTCATAAGGCAAAACAGTTGATTCGTGAAGAACTAACACTAGCAGTTCACAGTCAAGATAATATAATACTACTTTATTTCTGATTTATTTCCAGCATCACTGATTAGTGTGTATGCATGCTTTTATGTTGAATAATTCATTTATCTAAGGTTAATGCAGAATCAGCCAATCCTACCTGTAAGCAATTTCATTACTATTTTAATCCTGATACAAAATTTAGCAAGCTCAGAAATAAGTATGAAGATGTGCTTAATATACTGTATTTCCTTCCATTTCTTCACTTCTGTGGTTTCTTAGGGCATTTCCTCTGTCTTTCCTGTAGCTGTCTGTCCTCCCATTAGATGATCAGATGCATCAGTAGAGGCAAAGTTAAAGCTACCCACCATTTCCTTGCCTGAATTGCTTCTTCATCACTATCACTTCACTGAATGCAAAGGAACTGCTGGGAAAGTAACCCCTGGGGAAAAGGATGACTTTACAAGGGCCTCACATGACAAACCGTGGGAATTTTCCCCAATTCGGTAGCCAGCACAGACCTTCTGGAGACACTGCACTTGGAGGCAGAAGCTGGAAAGGAGGTGATACTTTCTGCTTAAAATTAAACCGGGTGGGTGTGGTGCATGGCTGTGTGTCTGATAGTACTCCAGTTAGTTCACAATTTGAATTCTTTGACTTTTTCAAAGACAGAAAATGAAGTGTTTGGAACTGTCCAAACACTTGATAAAGTGACGACAAACAAACCGACTAAGGGGTCTTAGTCAGAACCCTAAGACAGTCCCAATTTATTGAAATTGCTGGTTCATATATTTTGAAGTTAATCTCAATGTAATAATTTTTAGCATCATACCAAAACAGTGTCAGTTTGTTACTCAAGCTCATTACTTGCATACAGTAGTTTGAGTTCCTAGATAAGCAAAGCTGTGTTGCAATGCAGGATGGAATTATTTGACTGCATGCTAAAATAGGACAACCCTATCAGCATGGAGCAAGAGGCATCTTTAATGTAGTAACATAGTAATGGCTCTGTTTCACTTGATAAGCATCACAAGTAATCAAATGTTCAGCCCCAATAAGCTATTTGAACTCTGGTTTGACAAAACATTCTTTAGCATGGCAGTGTGTTTTTCTGGGTATTTCTGTGTAGTTTCCTTTGAGGATGCTACATTGCTCCAAACATTAATAGAAGATGCCATGGGAACAGGCCTCTAATTTTAAGTAAATAGAAAATTATTGGAGTGCCTAGTAGGTGGGCATCTCCTTGAAATTGGTTTGCCATCTGGCTCCATATGATTCAATTCCAAACAAGTTGTCTTTCCCCGATGGCATTCTTGGCACTGTAATAAAGACAGTAAAAAAGTCATTCCGCTGGGCTCGTGTGGATAGCCTCTTTCATTTCTTAATGTCCTCAAATATTTAAGAGATATTTTTGCATAGTTTAAAACTTCTCAGGAAATTTTTATGCCATAGTTGTCTTTAGAAAGTATAAAGGATATAGATTCCATTTTTAGTGGGCAGGCATGTATTCAATGGTGCAGAATTTCACTCTAGTTGTCTGATTCTTCCATATCTTTTCTGTTATTGGGGTAGCAGTTGAGTTCAAGCTGAACTGAAATATATCATATGCATTAGAAAGAATATACCAATATCTATATAGGTGAGTTAATCAATGTGCAGTAGGACTTCATGTGAGTTCAGTGATATTTGAAGGCTTCTTGTTTATGGAAATAATAATCCTTCAATATGAACGGCAAAGGTAAAGTATTGGGAACTTAAGTTACTTCTAAGGTGTTTAAAGATTTTAAAATCTTGTTAGTATTAGATTTACCTTGATTTCCTAAGGAAATTAAGCTTATGGAAACATATGATTGTATTTGCATGTTTTGACAGTTTTAAATATTTATCTCAATTATTATAGTTTCTGCCAGTCTTGTGAAAGCATGCATCTGAATAAAGGAGAAAAACTGTTAAAAATTCCACTGAAAGAGTGGTTTGCACTAATCTCTTGTTAGACGCGTGGAAGTCCACTTCTTGGATGAGGATTCCTTTCTTTATTGGTTTCTGTAGTTCAGGTTTTGCATAGATAATTTGACTAAAAAGTCATTAAATCAAAATGTACAAATACATTAAAAGGTTTTCCATGCTAAGGAAACTAATTCATAATTTTCTTATAAATACATGAGAGATGGGCAGCCTAAAGAAGAAAAGAGTCCTTAGAAGGAGCAAATTATAGTGAGGTTGAGACTTGTAAGCAAAAGGAATTCAGCACATACCAAAAAAAAGCAAATAGAAAGAACAATGGGAGGTAATCCAGTATAAGAGAAGACAGGAAAACTGAGCTATAACAGGAACAGTTTTTTTCATGTGATGTTTCAAGACTAAGGAGAATTGCATCAGCAGTATAAAAATGTAAGTGATGACTAGGAAAAGTGAACACTTCCACTGGTAATATGACTAAAAGTCGAACTCTGCCTCAGCGCACTCAGAGAAAGCACATTGCATGCAGAGTTCTCACAAGACCCTAGAAAGCTAAATCCATCTCCTGCATGCATAAGCACACAGATTTCAAACTATCTAGTAGCAGAATACTTTCATATGTGAGCATCTTTAAGTATCTGGGGTATTGACTGGATGTTTGCATTCATGAGGAGCATAGTGTTTTGTTACATTAAACACTCGAGTATGACAACACTACACTTTCTACTGTGGCTTGTGGATATTCCTTTTTTCACATCCCCACCAAAAGCCCCTGTGTGTAGACACAGTTGCTGGAAAGCCTAGTGACTCGGACAGAAGACAGCTGCTCTGAGACTTTTCCCTTGTTTGCTAGTAAATAAGTAGGGGATTTAGTGATTGTGGAGATGTTGAGCTGATCTGGCAAGTTACATGAAGGATGTGACAAGTTATGTGGAAATAATCTAGCTTTTGGATAGTTAAAAGGTAGTGTGATCTGAATTACTAGGCAAACATTATTGTTACTATCATTCCCATTTTTAAAACACCGTTATTGACAATTGCTTGTTTAGTTCCTCTACTTCCATTCCAGCTGCCCAAAAAATGAAGCAGAAATATCTACTTTACTACTATGACATTTTCAAAACAAAAAATCCAAGTATTTCTTTCTCAGCAACATTTTGTGTATTAATGAAACATAAAGAATTAAAGGATTTAAACCAAAAGGCTAAGGAAAATAAAAAGTAAATGCACTATGAAACATCTGAGTTTTTTATTTGCTGAAACATGCTGAAAATTATAAGAAATTCTGTGCAAGTTAGATGTGGGGTTTGTTTGGTTTGGGTTTTGGTTGTTTTTTTTTTTTAATTTTGGTTTTGTGTTTAGACCTGGATACATAAAAATAAATAGAAATAAATAAATAGATTTTTGCCTTATTGTATTCAAGGCAATAGTGTTACTTTCAGTACATTTTTGTGCTACTTTCAGTACATTTTGTGTTAGAGTCTTGATGAATGCATGTGCATAAATGCTATGATATTGATTTTGAATTCTGCGCTTAGCAGAAGCTGTTTTTAAGTGTGTTTATTACAATTACCATTACCTTTCTTTCTGCAGGACACTAAAATCAGAATCAGTCTTTACTCTTCCTTATTTGCTTTAGACTTCAAAATAGCATTGATGATTGCCCACCTATTAATTTTACAATATGTATTTCTTTTTCATTGCTTTTATAAAGCTTACCATATGCTTGTGATCCTTTCTGAAGCATTATTATTGGCAGTCTGACTTCTCTGCACTCAAGCTGATAGCTAGTGGTAGGAGAATAACTAGTATCTCGTTCCTAGGTTTTTTTCACCCAGTAATCTCAATTTGCAAAAATAGCTAAATGTTGCAGTCCACTGACTCAGGATGAAGCACCGAAGGATAATATGATGTGATCTTGCCACATGACTGGATTCAAAATAGGTGGCAGGACTTTGGACCCTCTGGCTTGGAGTTGTAATGACTACGAAATTTGCGGTATTGTCTGCCATTCATGTATTTGCATTATTTGCAAAGCACTCTATCTGTGTATGTATGACTTTTTCCTAGGCTGATTTACCCTATTATTTTGATTCCTTTTCTACTTTGACATGTCTGTTTCTTTGGGCCTCATTACAGTATCGGTTAGTTTAAATTCTGTTGGCTGCCTGAACCCCCTGTGATAGAGCAATTGGACACAGCAATTTCTATGTTGGCTTCTGTTGGTTCCTATGTTAGGCTGCAAAAAGGCTTTGTGTTCCTGCTGCGCAATAATTTCTTACTGATTTTATTTTTTTCACACAATTTTTTGTATGTGTAGCAGCATACACCAACTTCCCTCTTACATTTTTATTAGATAGTTACTGTCACTGGCTTCATACTCCATGGTACTCCTAGTTACATCACATTTAGCAGAGAAGGAGCCAGATTCCCAGTTTGTACAAACTGGTGCAGCTCGAAGTCCAGGAGCCCTGATGCAGCTGACAGCAGTCTCAGACCTATGTAAGTACCTACAAGCGGCACTTCTCAGAAGCCTTGCCTTTTTCCTCAGAGCATCTACCCACAAGGAAGTGGAACCAGGTCAGCTGAGTTAGCAACACTTGCTGGCAGCAAGGTAACAGATGTTACGCTCAAGTGCTGGCCAGCACATACAAAAAGGTAGCTGACTGAATACCTTCCAGTGCAGTGAAGGATAAAACAGTTGCACATGGTGGTTGGAAAGACCAGCCAGAAATAAAAATCGCCGGGATCAGGTATCATGTTCTTCAGGAAAGAGAATAGGCAACCTATTTCCTAAAGAAATGGACACTTTAATATCTCTGTTTCTAAATATGAAGAAGAGTATTCATGTCAATAGGTCAGTTTTAATCAGACTAAGGTTCTTATTTAATTTGCATACATAATTTTATAGCATTATCAAGTAAATAGGAGACCTAATTTTCAGGGACACTAGCCCACATTACATCTGCAGAGGCAGAGAAAGTGGCTACATCGTACCTTTTAAAAACTGGAATGTTTATAGGTATTCAGACATGTCAAAAACTTTCAGACATGTAGAATTCAAATTTAGTAATTTCCACTTGGATTTTAATTCTAAGCTAAACTTCATACCTGAACAACGTTCAGCATTCCCAGTAGTTAGTTTGGGCCTTTTAAATGAAAGAAAGAGAAGATGAGATTCTTGCCCTCTCTAGTCCCCATTGTGAACAGTACCAGAGTTGTATCTGCAAGCGGTTGCTGGCATTTAAGCTCTAGATTATCAGATTTACAGGCAGGAATCAGGAAAAAAAAAAAACCAAAACCAAAAAAATGACTTTTTGCCACTCTTTCTGTGTAATGTGTATGTGTTTATAAAAAGTATGAGTTTTGCTCTAATGAAATAACAATTTAACATAAAAATCAACAGATTTATATTAATAAATAAAAGCAACCCTGCTTATGATTATATCCATTTTAAGGAAAAAGAAGACTTGTATGATATAAAAATGTTTGCTTTTAATACTCTTTGAAATTCATTCATGCCTTAATTTTCAAATAATTTACAAATGTTTTGAAAGGAAATAGGTATCAGGCTTTGGTCTGTTTCCTAAAAGTAATGCTTGATCAGTTTCTGAAGAGTAATGGTGCCTTTTATAGCATAAAAATATATGTAAACTTTACATGCTTTGAAACGCAGCATAGCAGTCTTCATGTCAGTTTTAATAACAGCTTTGAAATCCCTTGTCTGGTTGTGGTGGGTTTTGTCATTTTAAAACTTGGCCAACTCTGCTGAAAGTAGGCATCACAGGCAGTCTCCTCATTGCAGATATAATCACATTAGGCAACTAGAGAAAAACCTCTAAACTTTGATTTTAAAAAGTATCTAGCCCTATTTTAAGTTTCCCCTCATGCTGTCAGTAGAAGATTTACTATTGATGTCAATGAAAAGAACATGGGACTTTTTTAAGGGGAAAAAATCCTACCTACAAGCTCTAAATTGAATCAGTACATTGTGATAGGCAGCATATATCATCTTTGGATGCCTCTACAAGTTTATTGTCAGATATAGGGTCAAGAGCCGGGTCCTTCACAACCACTTAAGAAAGGCTGTATATTAACATATGCCTCGAAGTAATTTATTAGGAATGAAGACAAACATGAATAGTGTTTGTCTGTAATTATACAGGGTGTAAGAAGGAAGAGGGCAGAAATTCTGAGCTCAGTTGTATTAATTATAGGTGTCAAGGCCTCAAGATACTATTTCTGATTTGTGATCCCTTGGCCTTTCACAGCATTTGGATTTGGACCTAGTTTTTAACTTCAGATTGAAGCTAGATTTACCTGTATCTTGCTTCAAGCAGTCTTGTTAGAAAGTCAGAAAAGGATTTTAGCCAAAACATGTCTCAGGTGCAGCTTTAAGCTGCATCTTGATGGTTAACAGTCTAATTTTTTTCTTTAACTGCCTTTTTCTCCCCCGAGCTTTTAGTTATATAGCGTGTATCTCTGAAGTCCATTCACATGCAACTCAGACTAAGTCTCCCACTGACTTTCCAGCACGACAGCTGAATCAGGGGTAATGTACAACTCCCAATTCAACATTTATCTAAAATTAAACGAACGAAGAAGAAAATCCTCTTATTGTGAGCCTAGGAGAGGTTGGGCTAAGCCTGGCTGAGAAGAAGGGGAAAGAAGATAAGAAAGGTAGGGAGAGACTGGCAAGAAAACACACAGAATGCCTGGAGAAGACTGATAAAGGGAATTTTAATTTTACTTTACTGAGCATGATGATACTTTTTTCTGTTTAAAATCTTACATTCTGATTGATGACTAGTTGCTGTGTGCAAAGCTTTCATTGATATATTGGTGATGTGGGTCAGCCAACACAAAAGAGCCTGACCCAGGTGGTTATGCTGGGTTAGTGCTTAGTAATGAAAACTAATCAGTTGAAGTAGATGATTGCTTGCCTCAATTTTATACTACAGTGCCTTTGTATTCTTTCTGCATCTGTATATACAAGAGTGATTGTGTTATCAGCTGCATGAGTTATATTGTTTGTGATGCTTGAATCTCATATTTTTTTACTGCTTTTTAAGTTATGTAAAACAACCAGGCAGAATGGCACTAGTAAAAATAGTAAAATTCCCATCCGAAAATGGTTACATTTCTACTTCACTGCACTTCAGTGTATCTCAGTTTTGTTATCCATGTAAGAGAGACAGTCAGAGACATACAACATATTCCTTACAGGAATATAGCAAAGGTACATCACTTAATGTCTGTTGAATGCTGCATATCGTAAGATGAATGCTTTAAGTATTTTTATAACAGCCAACCCTGTGAGGAGGTGTTGAGCCTAATCTCGTTGTCATGGGGTAACAATAAGTTGACAGGGGCTTCTGGAGGTGAAACCCTCTAGTCCAAGCAAGTCCAGCTTAGGTGAGGCAGCTCAGGGCTATGTCTACTTGAGTTTTCAAGGGTGGAGGTTCCACAACCTCTCCAGGAAAATTACCCCTGTATTTCACTACTCTTACAGTGGAAAATTTTTCTTTAATCTGACCGTTTCTTTTGGTGTGGGAGAGTAGTAGCTAACTTAATTTTGAGACATCTGTTTTTGGGAAAATCACTGCAAGTCATTAGAATGTCTGCCTCTTACCTTATTTTCTCTAGCGTTATCCAGTATTTGGATTCACTCAGAATTGTCTGCTGAGAGCTAGGTAACAGCTTCAGACTGATATTCCTGAAAAAGGAAGTAGTTCCCTGCACTCACTGTGTAGCCTTTGTTCTCAAAGCGGTGTGCACTTTATCATAAAGCAAACTCTACTGCATCAAACAAATTACCTGTACTCATTCCTTTGACCCTGATTTCTTCTCTGGTACGAAATTGGGTACAACTTGGATTTCTGTTCATAAGCAGCAGCTCTAGGGAGCCCCTGCTTTCCATCTGAGCTAATCAAGGTGTTTTCATTCATTCCTACGGAAGTTATGTACTAGGCAAGTTCAAAATGATGAAAGATGCAAAATTATGTTTTCTCTCCCTAGGGTGGTTTAGTGCTTCCAACTCTCAGCTTATGAGAATAACATTCCTGCATAGATTTGCATTTTAGGAGTCCTGAGCAAGAAAGTACCTGAGAAAGGGCTGCTTTGCCCTTCTGAGGCTTCCTTTGTTGTATCTGTGGCTCTGGTCACAAAGGAACATTTGGAGCTGAATGATAATACACATAGGAGAATATGCCACTATTATTAATATTTTTTTCTCTAATTTGACTGGCTAACACTAGGCTGGATTTTACAGTAATAAAATAATCTTTCTATCTACTTTTTTTCTAATGAGGACCAAAAGCCTCATTATAATGTTGCACTGGGATATGAGCTTGTGTATGGAGTGATGGATTATGTGGGGACTGCTTCCTGAATGTCCCTGCAGGGCAGCAATTTTGTGGTATTTGCAAGACAGTACAGAAATTCAGTTCAGAAGCCTCTGATTTTGAAAATGAACTCCATAATATATATGCTCTCTAGCCCTGGAAGTAAACATAGACATATCTACTATTGTCTAGGGGCTCTGTCTTGTGACTGCAACTTGCATAATCAATCCTAAAAATGTACATGTTAAATTAGCAGTCAATAAGGTTATCTAAGATACTGGATAATTAGCCTGAAAAGGATTGCATGGTGTAAAACTATAAAAAGAGAGAAGCCAAGTCAGGGCATGATTTAAACTTTATTCTTTCCCTTGTATGCTGTTTTCTTTTGTGAGACTCTTCCTAAAAATATTTAAGTTTCTATTTGTCTGCTTGAATCACAGATGTCCTTTCTGAGACTCTCTTCCGTCATAGAACCACAGAATGGTTTGGGTTGGAAGGCACCTTCAAAGATCATCTATTCCAACCCACCTGCCATGGGCAGGGATATCTTCCACTAGATCAGGTTGCTCAAAGCACTGACCAACCTAATCCTGAAGACTTCCAGGGATGGGGTATCTACAGCTTCTCTGGGCAACCTGTTCCAGTATCTCACCATCATCTTGTAAAAAATGTCTTTGTTACGTCCAGTCTATGTCACAGAATCATAGAATCATTAAAGTTGGAAAAGACCTCTAGGATCATAAAGTCCAACTGTCAACCCAACACCACCGTGTCTCCTAAACCATGCCCTGAAGTGCCACATCTACAGGTTTTTTGAACACCCCCAGGGATGGTGACTCCACCACCTCTCTGGACAGCCTGTTCCAATGCCTGACCACTCTTTCAGTAAATAAATTTTTCCTAATATCCAATCTAAACCTCCCCTGATGTAGCTTGAGGCCATTGAAATCTACCCTCTTTCAGTTTAAAACCATTGCCCCTTGTCCTGTCACTACAGGCCTTGGTAAAAAGCCTCTCTCCATCTTTCTGAGAAGCTCTCTTTAAGTATTGAAAGGCTGCAGTAAGGTCTCCCTAGAGCCCTCTCATCTCCAGGGTGAACAACCTAATTCCCTCAACCTATTTTTTTCATAGGAGAGCTGTTCCAGCCCTCTGACCGTTTTCATGGCCCTCCTCTGGACCTACTGTAACAGGAACAAGTTGTTCTTGTGTTGGGAACCCCAGAACTGGATGCAGTACCATGTGGGGTCTCACGAGACTGGAGTAGGTCATCATACTATCTCTTTCAGATTTGAAATAATGAAGATAGTCATGATCTATATAAATGATGCAACACTGGGTTATAGTCCACCCAATACATACAGTGACAAAGGACCTTACTCTGGACTGTTCGTTCATGCTTCTTCCTCTTTGGTATAAATGCTTATATATAGCTTTCCAACAACTAGAGCCTGGCTGACATTTGATTTTTGAAGTGGTACAATGTTTTGAGAGTTGGTCTTGATAGCTGTCAGTCATCCACCATGCTGTGGGGTTTTTCCATGTCTTTTTAACCAGGTGTCAGAAGACAGCATATTTCATTGTCCTCCATCTCCTCTTTATTTTGTTTGTAGATGAAGCTGTTTGAAATATATGCTCATCAGTTATTGTTGTATGAACAAAGATTTAGTTGTTCAGCACATTTAGCATCATTAGAAGTGCACAATTGATCCTGAGAATTAATGTATTCTTGAAAATTATTCCTGAGGTAATTTTGGAACTTCTCTAGCTTGTCAGTTACAGAAGGTTTTGGCCTTTGGGTGTCTGTCCTGGTTTCGACTGGGGTAGAGCTGATTTTCTTCATGGTAGCTAGTATGGGGCGATGTTTTAGATTTGTGATAACAACAGTGTTGATAATGCAGAGGTGTTTTAGTTGTTACTAAGTAGTGCTTACACTAGTCAGAGTCTTCTTCAGCTTCCCCATGTTCTGCCAGGTGCACAAGAAGCTGGGAGGGGGCAAAGCTGACCCCAACTGACCAAAGGGATATTCCATATCATATGGTGTTGTGCTCAGCATATAAAGCTGGTGAGGAAGAAGGAAGGGGGAGATGTTCAGAGTGATGGTGTTTGTCTTCCCAAGTAACTGTTACGCGTGATGGAGCCCTGCTTTCCTGGAGATGGCTGAGCACCTGCCTGCCTATGGGAAGGAGTGAATGAATTCCTTGTTTTGCCTTGCTTGCGTGTATGGCTTTTGCTTTACCTATTAAACTGTCTTTATCTCAACCCAGGAGTTTTCTCACTTTTACTCTTCCGATTCTCTCCCCCATCCCACCTGGTGGGGAGTAAGCAAACATCTGTGTGGTCCTGAGGTGCCGGCAGAGACAGTGTCTCTCCCACTTTTTGTCTGTTAGACTTTCTATCCATGTCAACAATAGTAATGCTATAACTCTTCACAAAAAGGTGTGTTTGAGTCTTGAGATCCAGTATCGAAAAAATATTATACTGTTGTTTATGGAAAGTTGCTTCATTCAGGAATGTTTGCCAGGTATCTTTCTTTTGAAGTGCTTAATAAAGACTCCTAGCTATTTTAACTACCATCTGAACTTGGTTATTCAACCTGTATGGTATAGCAGTGCCGTATTCCAATGGATTTCATAGGGTCCTATGAATTATGTAAGAGATGGGGAAACATAAGTGTTTGCTTGAAACTACTGTTGGAGTAGCATGTCTGATGAAATGCTTAATCTATGATAGTCTTATGGTCATGTCTAATAGTTTGTTTCCTTTCCAGAAGCCTAAGGAGAATGAGACTGGTTTTGTAGCTACTAGCAAAAAGGTCAATTTGTCACCAGACCTCTGGAGAAGGCTCTGGATTTTCATTCTTTCATATTGTCACTTGGCCTGTATTTTCCCACTTGTATCATAACTATTTAATGCTTTGCAATCAGCCTTGACCGCAATGTTTAATATAAGGTGTGTGTACTGTCTAGAAATTTCCAGAGACTTCAGTCCAAAAATAGCTCAATACAGTCTTGGCAGTACTCCCTGTTTCCTATAAGGCTTTATTCTGGTTGACTGCTCTTATGTATTAAACCTGTTGGATGCTTACCTCTTTCTAGCTTGCTGGGAAACAGCTGGGTGTTTTTCATTCTGAAGCAGTCTTTCTGACCATCCCAACAGCATAAAGGCCAGGAGGAACCCTCACTGGTATTTGTCCTTTCTGTTTCTCTCTTGGAGTCTTTCTATCACTCTCTAGAAACCAGCTCATAATGGGCTTAGTTTAAGTTTTCTTTGTATTTCAGTCAAATGTAATTCTTCATATACTTGTTCAGTTGCTATATTTTAATGCTGCAAAGTGACTTTGGAGAAGAAGCCAGCATGTGGATGCTAATCCTTTTTATATGTATTTAAAGGGATCACTTCCTACTCAGTTTCCTGTCCATGAACATGTTAATTATATTTTCTGCATGGAACAACTGTGATAAGTTGTTCTTTCACAATGTTTGTGCATCTGTTTCATTGCCCAGAATGTCTTTGATGCAAGAATATTGGTTTGTTGCTTGGGTGTTAGGTGACGCAGTTACTCACTGAGTGAATATGTCAAGTGCACAACTTTTATTGCAGTTCCATCTAGGCTTATAGTTAATTTTACATATTTGTCTGTTGCTTACAGAAAAATTATACCAGAGCTTCTACCATCCCATGTAAAGGTTTGTACAGTGGAAATTATCATGGGTGACAAGCCCGTTTGGGCCACTGAACCTACCTGTTGGCATACAAAATGAGTGCAGTAGCTGCCTGCTGTAGCAATCATTGGTGTCTGCCTTTGGCATTCTAACTGCACTCTTTCTGCTCTAGTCAAGTCAGAAAATACTTTTTCCACTGCAGAAATTTGGCAGTGAGCATTGTTTAAAGTGTTCAGGTTTATGCAAATATGCTGCTTCAAGGGCTATCGTGCAGCTTTTCCAACTCATGGTCTCTGTAGCTTTTGCAATGATGTGAAGTTTGTCTTGTTTTTGTTCTCTCCAGTGTATGTTATTGCTCTCAACTTTTTTAATGGTTGGACTATTTTATGCATTTCCAGGTATCATACTCTGAAATTCATCATGGTCTTAAAAAATTTTGGTAGTCTTTTACTAGCTTTGCTTTGAAGAAACTACCATGAAATACTTCCTCTGAATAAGTTTGCTTACTTCTGATGGCGTTTTTGTTATATGAATCATTTATTCAGGTTGAGTGTCTCTAGGACCCCACAGGATCTCTTTCTACTGTAGGCATAACCTGTAGGCATAACTGAAATCTCTGACTTTATAGCTGCCTTTGGATCTTCACTATTCTGCTATTTATTTTGATCCTGTTCAAACTATGATCATACCATTATAAAATGGCAATTTGGCTTTGTGAGGTGACAATCCTATTTCCCTCTCTTGCACATTCTGAAGAAGTCTTTAACCTTGTCTACGCTAGAGAGGTTCTGCTGTGCTGTCAGCAAACCCCCTTAGTATAGACACAGAGCATGCTGACACAAGCTCTCCGGCCTGCTTAATAACACCAGGTGTCTGAATAACAGCAAAAACCATCTTCTGTTAGCATTACTGCATCCACACCAAGGTTCTGTTCACACAATAAAATCACCTGAGAGGGTGAATTTTTTCACACTCTGGGCCAACATAGACAGGCCCAACTACATATTGTAGACATGGCCTTTATTGTTGTCCAAATGTCTATTTGTGTTTTGCTTTTTTGTGTTTGCATCTGGTGACAGATTGAGTATTAGTTGCCTGTTTTGCACTGCATTACTGTCATACATAGACTCAGTAATTTACTGCTTTTTACCTCCAAAAATTTTCAAAATGGTGATAAATCTATTTGAACAGAGTAAAGATGAGAACTATAATCTTCAGTTTTCACAAACCTATTTTCAACGATACAGGTGTGGGTGTTTTTGGTAATTCTGAAATATCTGGTTTTCATATTCATGCATAGATTCAAAACATTATACATCTGTATAAAAATGCTTCCAGTTAGAAAACATTATCCTTAAAAGTATCATAGAAATATATTTTGATAACTTCTTAGCCTTTTTGAAGTATGAAAGAGGGAAGAACTGAAACCATTCTTTAAAAAGGCATTTTTGAACAAAAATGGTTCCATAATTCCTCTAACTCCCCTCCAGCTATGCATGTGTAAAATCTCACCTGTCTCACCTCTTTTAATAGCATACATGTTTGTTTCTATTGGACCTGAGTTCACAGGTCTTTACTCACAACACCGTGGGTTTTTTCCATGCAGATCCTCTGTGTCACTTCCACTGTTACTCTTCTTTATATTTTTGCATTTAAATTTGTATGCATTTTGATGAAATTTTCCTTTATTTTCACATTTGCATTAACAAATTATCTGAGCTGTGCTCTTGCTCTAGAGGTGAGCCTATTCAGCAAGTTTGCTCAAAGAACTGTGGATTCTCTAAGCATCCTCCTTTGACCTTCCTTCCCTCTAATTAATAAAATGGCTTTATTAGAAATTATTTAATTTTATTCAGGTTTGGTTATTCCAGTAATTGGACAGCTTTCCGAGTTTGGCAGTCCACTGTTCTATTGTTTCTTCTAATTCTCAGTTATTGTCATGAAAAGACACCATTCTTAGATGGCACTTTTTGTGAGTTCAGAATGCTTTTGGATTGTGCAGGGGATTTGACAGAGAGCACTCAATATACTGCTTCTATATTCAGATGCCATTCGAGTGTGTCTGTGTCAGCATCAGCCTCTGTGTCAGCTGCTTTACTTTCCTTTTTAGACATTCTTGCAATTTTTTAGTTTCCCTGTTGTCACCTATAGGCTCCCTAGTTGTTAGATGCATCCCCTGGCATGTGTTTCTTTCTGGAGATGGAAAGCTGGTAAGTTGCCGTGATCTTTAGCAAAGTTACTTCAAGGCTCTTCTGCACTGCAGGCAAGAAAGAAGGGCCAAGGGAAGGCTGCTCCTGCCATGGATAGGGTTGAACGAATGAAAGAGGACAGAACTGGGATGGAGAGCTGTGGGGAAAGCCCTGCAGAACCAGACTTTTGTCTCCTGTTTTTACTAGTGGCAGGGAAGAAATGGATCTGAAAGCTGCTGGTTTTGCTGGGAGAGACCACTCTCTTCGTAGGTCCCCTGCAGCAGCAGCCAAAAAACCCTGTTTTTCTAGACCTTTAGCAGTCAGAATATAAAACAGGCACAGTAAGTCTAGTAGGGGTGGCCTGCTTTCTGTAAGCAGGGAAATGGCCTGATCATGACCTTTGTTCTGTGTTTTTCCCAGTAATTAATCACTGGTGTTGCTTACTTAAAGGAGTAAACCCACGAGTGAGAGAGACATGACAGACATGAATCTCTGTCTCTGTGAGGGTGTTCTATCATCAAACACTTCCTGAAGCAGATATCCCAGAGTTTCGTGCTCTCCTCACAGGATACAGCACCTGTAACAGGAAGGTTTACATAGTTTGGGCTGTCTGCTTGCACAGTGAGCAGCAGCAGGCTGTGTTATGACATAATAAATAGCACACATTCATTCTGGGAGCTGTGGAATTGGTAGGAATTTGAAATTTTGATTCCAGAGAAACAGATTTGCTATCAGTCTTAACTGAAAAATTCCTTCCTTCTAAATGGTTGGGAAACTGTGAAATGAGCCAGGATTTCTGTCTTTCTCCATAACTGAAAGCATCCTTATCCTCAGAACATTGCTGAAAAGTAAAAATGTTATCTTTGTTAGAGAGAAATGTGAGAGACAGAAAGAATCAAGTTTTCCAAAAAGGCTAAAGGTCTTGGCAGGCAGAGACTCCTGAAAAGTCAGCAAGTTATACCCGAAGTGAGGGCATGCATAATGTTAGAAGCAGAAGTTTTCATCTCATCTCCTAAGAATTAAGATTACAGTATAGAAAACCCAGCTGTGCCTCCTTTAGCACTAGGAGCTTTCTAATATTTATTTCAGTGAGTGTATCCGGTGAATCAGTATCCCTTCATGAAAATGAAGAAGACAGAGAAGATCTTAACGTACAGGATAAATTAATGGCTTTTACATTGTTATATGGAAGACAGCAATGTAACTCTGCAAACACATTTGCCCATATGATATTGGATGTACTAGTGTATACTATATTTCAAGTCCTGAACATTTTGTAGTTCTACAACAACGTGCCTCTGGCAGTTCTCCAAGATAAGACTCAGATTTAAATGATATAATCTAACTTGTGAGCTGTTTCAGCTATCCACCTAGGGCCAAGAGCTTGCCTGCCCCACAATCAAGAATTACAGGATATTATCTAGAGATAATAAAGAGCTCTGAGACATTTGCAAGACCCATGGGGTTTGCAGTATCATCAAAATTGGAATTGTCTTCTTTTGCACAATCCTCCTGTATATTAATAGTAAGTACATAAGGATTTCAAGAATATGCCTTGATCTAACCTTCAGACTAGGCCCCTACCTGTCTTTGAATTGGTAGCTTTTAAAATATTTGTAGAGTCATGCTAGATAATCAGATACAGACAACCCGAAGCCCGGACAAGGTTAGGTCATGTTTTCAATGTCCTTCTGTTTGGGGAGGTAGCTTGCAAGAAAGTCAATAATTTACAGCAAGAATTAAGTTCTACTGTTTCAAAAGACTGTATAAAAAGGCTACATAAAAATAAAACTTTTGAAAGCAATAATAATAATAAAACAGACTATGGACTACCAGGCAAAATGACAAATCCTGTAAAGATAACTAGCAATTATTTTATTTTTTTTTAATCTGGAAAGCTACAAGGGAGTTGAAAGACTGGAATATGAAGCAGAACTTGTTTTGAAATAATTTTTAGAATTCAGATTAAGTTTCCCCATATCTTTTGTTCTGAGCACCAGAGTCTGTGTGTTGAAATCCCTGTCACTTTAATGAGTTTCAAGACTTTCAAATAGCAGTATTTAAAACTGAAATCAACATATGGGGGAGGCAGGTGGTCATTTTCCTCAATAATGGGATATGATATGAGTTCATTTAGAGTACTAAATTGAATAGCAATAGGTTCCAAAATACAGAAGCAAAACAAGCACAACACACTCCATGTTTTAAATGACATTATTAGGGCTGTTTCATGGATGGATCTCTCAGTGGATAGATATTAGCTGTTTCAAGAGAAGTAGAGCTGTGAAATCTGCATTTGTTGCTATATTTCTGAAAAGAGCCCATGTGGAAAAATGAGTCTCAAAAATACTTTAGAAATTAACAAGAAATAGGAAATTAATTAATAATAACTTTCAGACACAATTCTGTACCTCATGGTCCATGATCTCATCTGGAAATGCACAGCATCAACTAAAGAAATTTGTCACATCTATCAGAGGAGTTAAGGTAACTGCTGAAATGCTCAGAAAGAAATCAGAAATACAAAGAACTCCTTAAAGTCCTGCATGATTTATAGTCTTCTAAATTTTCCCGTGTACTGCATTATGTAGTTTGCAGCGAACACTGTAAGAAAAATCACATGGTTCTAAATTCCATTACCACTTTTCATCAAGTCATTCATAATTGTCTGTCTCCAGGACTCTAGGAGCTACCATTTCCCTTGGAAGACTATTTTGCACTCTCACATGATGCCCTGGGCCAAAATTTTCCTACTTTCAGAGAACCCAAGTTGAGAGGGGGAACTATTTCACCCAGAAGCTCCCATCCTCTCTTCATTTACAACACGCTATTGGACTCACCTCAGGGAAGCATCTCATCCATAAACTTGTATTTAGGTTTGCTTTAGCAAAGTACATGTGTGAGAGAACTTTTGTGTGTTTGGTGTATGTGCATAACACTGTAAGAAAACAACTAGACTATGCATGACATTAACCCCTGCACTGCTCCCCATAAAGGCTCACAAGAAGAATGGGGCTCCTTTTAAGAGGACCCTGTGCTACATGCAGAGGGCAAGAAGCATAGAGCAGAAACCTGTAATAGAAAAAAGATGTATGAGAAATTTAAGCCCAGCTTTTTTTGATTTTGGATGTTTACTGTGCCATACTATTACATGGCTTTTTTTCCTTCTCCATCTTGGCAGGTTAGCTTGCTCATCAATAGCAGTGTCTCAGCTGTGGCTGTATTATATTCCTGT
Organism: Phalacrocorax carbo; assembly: GCF_963921805.1. Taxonomy (NCBI): domain Eukaryota; kingdom Metazoa; phylum Chordata; class Aves; order Suliformes; family Phalacrocoracidae; genus Phalacrocorax; species Phalacrocorax carbo. The sequence goes on from NC_087514.1 coordinate 108,984,923, forward strand.
TGAGTATGAGTGAGAGAGGAGGACTGTAAGCTTCTGAATAAAAGCAAAATCCAGCAATACTGCCAGTAGAACAGTCCAAAGCAAGCAGCTGCTCCCTTGTCCCTTATCCTCTCTGTTCAGCCTGAGCTCTCAAAAAATGTGCTAAATTTGGAGTATGCCCCTGGAAAGGCTGCTGCTGTTATAAGGAATTGGAATATGCAGATTTTTATCCCTCCTCTCACAGCATCGCACATTTCCTGGTGTTATTCTGGGTGATGATAGTTTGGTTGGGATGTCTGCTTGCTTACTTACTTTCTGCTTATGCAGAAGCCAAACCTTGTCAGACGCAAAGAAACGAAAATGGTCATGATGGGCCTTTCACCAGGAAACTCTGCAAAACTGCCTATATATAACAGGAGGAAGAGAAATTCAGTCTATTTAAAATATTGTTATTAAGCATGCTGAGTATTTCCCCCCATATTTCCAAGTATCCAAAGCCTGCAAGAGGGCTGAATGACCAGAGAAAGGATTTTAGCAGTTAAAAATGAGCAGATTGCTGAATGTTATTGATATAAATTTTATGGAAAAAATGAAAGTACCTCCCCTCTGCAAATAAATAGAACCATAAAACCCACGTGCTTTAATTAAATACAGCTGTCCTAGCCATTATGCCCACTTCTATCAACATTCATTAACTTATGTTGTGCTTTACTAGCATTCTGTGAAGCATTTCAGACTTTTCTTACATCAGTTGTCAAATTTCCTAAAAAGCAAACATATTCTTCTGTGTCAGTAATAACACCTTGAGCTCTGGAAAAGCAGAGGGATTTTTTTTGTTGCTGTTGTTCCTGTTAACCATTGGCACACTCTCCCAGTCTGGCAATGAGGGAGAGAAATCAGTATTTAGAGATATCAATTAAAGAAGAACTTCTGAAAAGTACATGGGATTAGGCTGTGTGCAATTCCCATGGCTTTAAATATTCTTAGCACTGTTTGTGTTGTGTTTCTGTCTTACTGTAAGTTTTTGGTTCAGCAAAACCATAATAGAAGAACTAAAAAACATGCATAAAATTGCATGTTTTGTTAACTTTTCTACATTTGCATTGGTTTTTGTGGGCTGTTCCTGTTTTGTGCTCTTTTCTTCCATGGAGACATACCACACAACGCTCTTTCATAACTCTAATGACAAAACTAAAAGAAGAAAATGGTATGCAAGCTCAAGAATCCATTCTTGCAGAGAAAAATAGTGACATTTCCAAGGCTTTAGGTTTCAAAAGTTCAGCACCAGCCTTTGAAGCCCCCAAATAGTCTAGTGTTGTATGCTGTAGGTTTTTGTTACGGAGAACGTGCACAGTTTAAACATGGAATGGTTCTCCAGAAAGATGAATTTCAATATGCTATAGGGAATGTTGTGTTTACACAACTGTTTTGGTAGACTTTTCAATGTATAATTCTCTGCTCTGCTCCAAGGAGCAAGACTTAAGGCATGATCCTGAGTGTTGCATTCCATATCTGTAACAACTACGAAAATCAGTTGGAGCTGGGTACATGAAATCGATCTCAGATCAGGCAATTGCTTCAAAAACAGACACACAGACACTTGATTCTGCAAAATGTGAGCAAACTACCCCAATCAAGAAACTCTTAAGTACATGAATAGACCATCCCAAGGATGGTTCTCAGCACCTTCCAAGGATCAAGCCTTCAGGAGGCATAGAAAACTTAGCAGCAAGGATTAAAACAGTATTGAGACACAGATTCTGCACTCCAAAATACATGAGGTAAGGGGTTTCTTTATCTCATCCCATTCCTGTCCTGACAAGTAATGCAATTGCTTTCTGGATCATTTAATCATCTAGAGTCGGAACAACAAACTCCTCACTTATATGTCTTCTCTGGTTCAAATATAAGGGGAATTATAAGAAGACATAAGATTATTTTACCTTTTTTCTGTCTTTGGCTGATATATCAGTCTTTCTGGGATTGTTGGCAACCATTTCTTTTAAATCTTAGCAAGGACATATGCTTCCTGAACTGTGTTATGAATTGCTAAAGGAGAACCAAAATGTAGGGCTATTTAATTTCAGCTGCTCTTCTATGAAGTGAAGCAAGTATTTGGTTTCATCTGAGGCCATGATATAACAAGCAGTTATTCTGAAAGAAAATGTGACCAGCCAGTTAAGAAATGGAGTAGAAAGGCAAAGATTTTAGACTATTTGCAAAGGCTTGAAAACTATGCTACCTTTTCCAGGTGTTCAGACACATGCACATCATTAACTGTAAACCTGTTACTTAGTAGGACTGTCTGAGAGCTTAGCATGTGCTTAAAAATCTATAGATGGAATCTAAAATATCTACTGAGATTAAAATTCCCATACTTGAAAAACTAGTCAGGTGATATTTGTGCTCTGTTTGTCTCCCAGTTTGCATGAAATGTGCACTTCCCAAGTTGTACTTGTCATGATGCTACAAGTCCCTTTAGGTGCAGTGGCTTTTAACGTTGTTATTTGATTTATGTTAAATAAGTACATAAAACTGAGTCAACACGGTTAAACATTCCTCTGAGCTTTCCAAAAAGTGGAGAAACCTAATGGCTGCTGCCAAGTCACTGTTGGCCATCAGGTATCATTTTCAAATCCATTACAAGGGAAGAGGAGTGAGGACACCAAGTGGTTATATCTAATTATCTTCCATGACACATGTAAACTGTGCATTATATTTGCACAGAGCACTGAAACAACAAAGGATCACATTGACATCTGTATGGTAACACTGGCGCTAGGGAATGATTTCATCTGTATGTGTCAGAAAAATCTGTTGAAGGGAGCTTTGCCTATGAAGTTACACAGAGTTAGAAGACAAAAAAGACCTTTCTGGCAGGAAGATACTGCAAAAATGGCAGATGGGTTCATTCAAGTCCCCTCTCACAAGTTCCCGGCTACCTGGTAAGTAAGTCTGCACTGGCACTGTCCACTGGCTTGCAGTGTGGTACCAAAACCAGTAGTCCTAGTTTTCTGTATAAATTGGGAGTATTGCCATAGTAATATAAAATATTATTAAGAATTTCTAGTAATATTTATTAAATTAGCATTACCATAATTATTGCATTTCATATATTTAAATTCTATATTTGTACAGCGTATTATTCATTCTGCCTCAGGAAATCGAAGACTTTCTTAAAAACAACAGAATCCATTTTGAAAATTAATGTCTTCTTTGCAGATAGAAATTAAGTGCTTTAATTGCCATAGACACATATTTGTAACTGTGATCCAAGGGCAAGTATGTGGAATTGGAAGGCAAAGCCTAGGTTTCATCTGGATAAGGCAAAACCCATTATTTTGCAAGCATTACATTTTTTCTGGAGTGAGCGGGAAGAAATTGAAAAGAAGGTGTGTGGGTGTCCATACCAGGGGACATCAAAGAAGTTGAAAACTGGTCTAGAAATAGGAGGAAAAAATACCTTTTCTCTTCTATTACTCTACAAGTTTCAACTGTAGAGTAGAGTTCAACTACTGTACAAGTTTCAACTATGGGGCATTTGGTTTGCAAAAAAGTGCCTCTAGCCTGACATTTCTTGTTGTTCTAGAAAACACACATGCATTCTCCTACAAGGACCAGCTGAGAGAGTTGGGGTTGTTCGGCCTGGAGAAGAGAAGGCTGCAGGCAGACATTATTGCGGCCTTCCAGTACTTAAAGGGCGAATATAGGAAGGATGGGGGCAATCTCTTTAGCAAGGCCTGTTGTGACAGGACAAGGGGTAATGGTTTTAAACCAAAGGAGGGTAGATTTAGACTGGATATAAGGAAGACATTTTTTACAATCAGGGTGGTGAAGCACTGAAACAGGGTGCCCAGAGAGGTGGTAGGTGCCCCATCCCTACAGACATTCAAGGTCAGGTTGGACAGGGCTCTGAGTAGCCTGATCTAGTTGAAGATGTCCCTGCTCATTGCTGGGGGGTTGGACTAGATGACCTCTAAAGGTCCCTTTGAACCCAAACCATTCTATAATGGTATGATTCTATGAATCTGCAAGAAGATTTTCCATTTTATGTGGTTCTTTTCAGTAGTATTATTTGTTTAATTCAAAGGTGATATCTGACTATTTCTGAAATAATTGTTATGTTATCTGGAGAAAGAATAGTTCTCCCAATGTGTTTTCATTTTGAGTTGTTTGGCTTTTTATAAGAGATTTGCTTTTCTTCGAAAGAGTAATACTTCTTTTGAATAGTGTATCTTTCATTATATGACTGAACCTAATCATCCAAGGAGCAGATATATTCTGCATAAATAAGTAAAGTTTCAGGAAATAGCAAGTTTTACTAATTGCATTCATCTTGTAATTTAATAAAATACTAGCCATATATTTAAAAAATCGACTTTGTCTCCATATTGCCTCTATCAAGTTCATAAATCGTGTACCTGCTGACATAAAGGCACACAGGTGAAACCCATTACATTTGTGTAGTACTAAGGAAAATTACATTTTGATTAATATATAAAATGAGCTTCATCTCCTAAAATGAAATATTTACAGTGAGTCAACTAAATACCCTCCTAGTTTGCTTATAATGTCAGCCTTTTAAAAATAATTAATAGCACATGAAGCTGAGCTTATTGATTAAGCTTGAGACTTCCCAGAAAATTTAAAGAAAATTACCCTTCTAAAGATGCAATACCACCCGTTCTCAATTCCAAATGTGATATAAGAAAGGAAGATTCTAAAATGCTAAATATTTTAATAGATATGCACAGGCTAGCAGGGTTTAATTCTCTGTGAAAGTTATTTAATGTTTTTCTTATTATGTTTTTGTATTGTATTTCTCTAATTCTATGTTTATAAGCTTGAAATATCATCTTTTTGAAGCATAATTTTTTTTTATTCTCATTTTTCTTTGTAAAGTAAAGGAAGTTCAAATCTGATGTTTGGGGTTTTTTTTAAATGAAATTGTGATTTTGTTTTCTTATAAACGTAGTCAGTGTTCTGAATTCCTGTTTTCTGATCACAGAAATCTTTCTGTTCAGATAAAAGTTCATGATCACATTTACTTTTTCACACACACACACCCCCAACAAAAAAAAAAAAGGAAGTTGAAATGCATAACTGAATTATAACATGGCCAATTTAATTAGTTTCTCCATAAGCATCCTTTAACAAACAGGGTCACTGAGGAGAACCATGGACTTTCCGTGATGAGTACAATTTTTCTAATAAAATTTCTGAATAAAATTTGATCTTGCAGCCCGTACCTGCCACTGCCCCCGCTTTTTTTTTTCACAACATGAGTCCTTTAAATGCTGTGTTGCTACCGTGTTTCTCTTCAGTACCTTCAGCTTTCTTTGCTGAGATCAGCTGCTGGTACTCCCCTAAGAATATCCTAAGATGCCATGGACAGTTTCTCTGAAGAATAGCTGCTCTATTTTTAATTCACATTTTTTGTATTCGCTCTGTTGCATTGCATCTCAGGAAGAGGGGCCTGGAAAGGAGATTGGAAGTTCAGGTGCAGGATTTGGGCAGGAAGCTGCAAGCTATTGCTCTGTTTTATGTCACTATAGGAAAATGGGCTCACAGGTAAAAAAGGCAGTGAGGATATGGGAGAATATTCCTCCCTCCCCAACACATACCTCCCCCGCCCCGCCGATGATACCCAGAACATATTGTTCTGTTAAATTCTATGAAATTTCTACCTGTCTATGTGCCAGCCCCTACAGTTGCTGACTAGCTGCCTGGCAGGTGGCCATGCCACGGGGCTGACCTCACACCCCTCCATGCTCCTGCTTGGCACTGTCTGCACACCTTGTGTTGGCATGGGGTGAGCGACCAGGTGGGGCTTGCCTTCCAAACCTGCAGCAAACCTGCAGAAAATGGCCTCTCAGCAATCACTGATTTCACTGAGGTGGGACTGAAGTAGCATATTGATATAATAAGGAAATCTCATTTCAGTAATTCATATTTTAGAACTACTTATGACTGAAATTTGGGATGAAAGAATGGAACCTGGGAAAGCTGAATGGGAATTCAAAATAAGAACTGTGTCTCAGAATCCACTTCCTTGTAAAAGCTGATAATGATCATCTTTTCAGCCTTGCAAAACACTTCATTGACCAAATATGGTTTTGAGGCTCTCATAATTTAGGCCAACTCTATTTTCTAAAAGAGATCAGTGACACAGATTTTAGCTGACTTTTGTAATGTCTTTTATTTACAAAGTGTTGACAGCTCTATTCTGAACACAGTGGACCAAAGCAATACCAACATAGTTCCAGAAAACATCAGCTTACATGGTACTAGTGCTTTAGGGTTTTTAGGCAATGGATTACCCTTCTTAACTCCTAGTCCCTTTATTTTTACCACATGCTTCTAAGATGCAAAACCATCTCAGGTGGGGGTCATTGGTCATAAATAATTTGCACTGTTGTAAATCAATTGTCATTCTCAGTCAGAATGAATGAAATATTTTTAGAAAAGTTTAGATTCTAATTGCAAAATGAAAAGCCAAAATATTTAACAGTGGTACAATGAGATCTTGTAATTCTGCTGAAACTCCTTCTGTGTTACAAAATGTTTAGAGTCTGACAATATTCACATTTCTAGATTTATATAGCCATATATTCTCTTTTGAGATGTTTGTGCCCATTCCTGCTAATTATTTTAACTACTTAATAGACTACTTCACACAGGGAGAGGTATTCAGCCCATCTTTTTATAACATAATTCTGAAAAGTTCCTGTGGCCCAACTATTTATGCATCTGCTTTAACCTTCTTCTACATTAGGGTTCATCTGGATAAATGGCAGTTTCTAAGCCCAAATAATTTCCTTTAACAAACATGGAGGTGAGAATCAACACTTTACAATGAATGATCCTGTAGAAAGGCAGACTTTCACACTGAATACTATTACCAGTACTTTATCACAACTGTCTCATTAACATCCGTGCATAATAGAGTTATTTCTGAGATTTGGGACTGGGATATTTTTTCAATCCAACTGAACATGCATAATCCCCAGCACCTAACAAATACTTTAGACTCAGATCACAGTGTGTGCTTTTGATAATAAAATAGGTTCTTTTGGTAAATTCTAAAATTATTTTTAACCCAGTAGAGATTGTTATGATCATCTCATTCAACCTCTGCGTAACACATGCCATAGATTTAATTCCAGGATTTCTGCCTGAATTCCAGCTACCTGTGGCTGAACTAGGACATAATCTTAAATTGGAAAATTGGAAACCTGTAATTTGGTGTTAAAGATTCTCTGCCGAATTGAAGATTCTACTTTTCCCAGTGATGTGCTCCTTCCATGATGACTATCATCAGTAAATATATGCAGTGTAAATTGAATCACTTTTGTATAACAGTAAAGTTTTCCTTGAAGCATCTTGGAGGAATGTTAAGAACTTTTAAGTTTTCTGAGAATTTTGAGACACTTCTTTCTGCTCAGGCAATTGAAATATATCTGCAAGGCAAGAACAGTTCAAAGTTGCCAATATGAGGGGAGACAGGTGCCTTTTAAATTATTCATAGATCTCTGCTGGCTACCCATCTTTTTGTAGATGGGGTTTTTGGTGGTTTTTTTCTTTCTTTCTTTGTCCCTGATGGATTTAATACCTTTACTGCACTCTTAGCTCCATGAATAGATATGGGAAATGTAAAGGCAAAGCTTCAACTAGTAACAGAACAGAAACTCTGATCTGGTTTAACAGATTCTCTGTCTCTTTGTCACTGGCAGCTGTTTTAGATTGTTAAGGTGCCTTACAGAAAAGGCACCAGGTTTGGGGTTTTTTTTCGTTAACTTCTCACTGACAAGTATGGTTCTTTGTGACAACAACCCAAGACAATCAGAGGTGGAAGATCAGTTGCCCAAGCCTGTAAAATGGTGTATTATATATTTTTTGCCCAGTCCTGTGAGAAATTGATTTTTTTTAAAAGGGGAAACAACTACAAGAATGAATAGCTTGCTAACTATTAATTTTACCTTTAATCTGTCACCATGTAGCTCTGGAAATTACCTCAGTTATTCTCATCCTCAATACTTGTTTCTTCTCTGTACTTAGAAGATTTATTTTATTTATCAGCCTTTCTTTAAAAAAAAAAAGATTCTGCATTATAGCTATACCTTTTACATCCTTGTCTTACTTGAGGTAAAAATATCTTCCAAAATCCTTTCTACTTTTTCATCTCACTCATAGTTTATTCTTCACCTTTTTATCTATTAAACCTCCATGCATCCAGTCAAAGAGATGGATTAACCTGGTATATAATGGCACATGATTCAAACGTCTGATGTCAAGTTTGAAAATAAAGTGAGAAGTCAATGTATACTCAAAAATAGAAGACCTTGAAAAAGGAAATCTCAGTCAAGAAAGATCATCTCAAGATAGTATTTATTACAAATGTTATGCAGGAATGCATATGGGTGAATAGAAAAGACCTGTGAAAAAGGTGATCTATTGCAGCTTGCATTTGGCATAGATCAATAAAATAATCTTAGCTGTTGTCAGCCGACTTCCCAGATATGATCTTCAGATTTAAGATGGGTCACGTTGTGATAGACCTTAAAAAGTCTTGAAGGCTGGAACCAGTTCTTCCAGGTCCTGACTTCTTGACATTAATTTGTACACTCAAATAGTCTTTCCTCTGACTCTTGCCTCTGAAAAGCTGGAAGGGAAATCTTAGGATAAGAATCCTTCCATTGAAACACTACTTGGCCTAAAATCTTAAATGTCTTGAGCTGGTTTTCCTGTCATGTGGTATATTCATATTAGCTGGAATCACAAAGAACAGAGGCATACACAAATAAAAATTTCACCACACTGCTAATCAAACTTTTTTGGATTTCCTCTAGAGTTCCTCTCAGACTGCAGTAGATAGACATTGAGGCTGTGTTTTGTTCAGTAATATATTTTTTCCTGAAAGGAATCAAAAATAAAGGTCAGATATGCCAGTATGTTTTGGGGATGCCCTGTATCTTTGCATAGAGGCTGAGTGTTAGTATGGCTTGGATTGGTGTAGAAACCAGTCAATACTGTCTATTCCATTAAAAGGGTCTTTTTATATTCTAGTCCTGGACCTAGGGGCTGTAATACCACATTTTACTGGTGGGCAAGAATGGAGAGTAAAGCATCAGCATATGCACCAAAAATTTCAAAATAAACCTTTATCTCTCCCGCACCTTCACATTACTATGCTCTGTGAGCCTTCAGAATATATATCCTTCAAGACAGTGGCTTACCCTGTCAGTATACAATAAATTGGTTTTGCTGTCAAGGTCTGGATTAGTGCTGTGGTGGATGTTCCAGGCTTTTACTTTTTTGTTAGTATTTCAAACCACAGGAAACTAGAAATTATTAGAAACTTCCCACATACAAAAAATCTCCACTGACCTGAGATTCAGCTTGTCCCCAGAACATGTCAAATTTTTTGTCGCTCCATAGAATTATAAGCAATAATAGACACCTCTGTGTTTCTTTCTTCTCATGGGAAACATCTACAGCATAAGCATTGTTGGGAGTGCAGGTAGTTAAGGATGTTTAAACTATTTTATAATTATACAGTATTCTAATAGCAGAAATTTATCATAAGTAAATGGAAGAATTCAGCTGTTATTCATACCTGACCTTGAGTGCAATTATCAGTTCAGAGAGCAATGTTGTATTGTGGGGTTTTTTAAATGGAATCTGAAATGTACTGTGTGTATTACATCTAGACAGGTACTTCTTACATAAACGTTAGATGTTTTATTTTCTTGCTAATACTTACTTCTGAAAGGCATAATACCGCTCAAGAAGAAATATCTTTAAACCTTCTCTTGACCTTAAATGATTTGAATAATCAAAATACCTAGCTCTTCAGTATGAGATAGTCATAGCTTTAGAAGCAAACTTTATCAAAGTATATTGCTATATATGTTATATAAACAGTCATGCCTATATTTAAGGCAATATACACAAGAAAGCATAGGCGGTCTAGATCCAATTCCATGGCCTTGCACCAGACTCTGTGGTCATGAGCAAATCATTTAATCTTCTAGTGCCTACCTTTCTTCATTTAACAGGTGGAAATAAGTGTTGCCTTCTCCTATTTATCTTGTTTACTTAGGTTATTATCCTATCAAGCATGAATGGTCTGTTGGTATGTTTTACACTGTTGATCACATTTGGCCACATATCTCAAGGGGAGTTACCAGCATAAAAGGGAATTTTCGTTAGAACTGTAAGGTTATCAAAAGATGCCTGTTACTGTTATAATTTTCATGTGTCCCACAGTGTTTTCACTCCTTCAGAGACTGTAGTGGGTCAGAAGTTTCAAGTAACATAGATGCAGTTATGTGTACCACCTACATATGTTAGTATTCAATTTTAATAGCAAATCATCTATCCTTCCCTATGTGAGTTTATGCAGTTGTCCACAAGCTCTTCTATCAAATTTGCACATGCTAACCATAGGACTGTACATGAAGTTTGGTATTCTCAAAAGAAAATTTAGTCTGATATCCCAAGTTTTCTGAGTAAGCATAGGTAATGTTTTGGTTTTTTCTTGGGTGTGTAATACATGGCCTCTAAGGTAATGCATGCTTTGTTGTCCATGCTGAAGGATTGTGCCTATTCAAGGTATGAAGGAATGTATGTTTTAAGAGTTATGTCATGATTGATAATCAGGAACATTATCACAAAACAAAAAGCACTGTCATTCCCATTCAAATTGGATGAATTAAAAAATTCATTGGTAGAGGCAATATTTTCCTTTCCATGGTTTTATTCACTCAATTAAAAAAAACCACTTTAATGAATAATGAAATTAAATCTTTCCTGAAATATTGAGAAGGTAAAATCCCTTCTTTTCTTAGCTCAAATAAATCTAGTTTGCTGTGTCAAGCATGTCTGTAATCATGTTTCTCTTGCATCTTGTCAGGTATTATGACAATATGTAGTCTAACTTTCAAAGATTTTGAGAATGAACACCTGTATAGACACTACATAATCTCTCTTACCAGAATCTCATTACAAGTTTACTTTTTTTGTGGTGTAGTTGCATGATTTTGTTTTGATTTCTGAAGAATCTAGCCAAGCACAAAAAAATCAAGTCTTGTTCTTTTTCCTTTGGACTTCACTATCAAACAAAATGAAATAAATGCCAAATGAATACTGAAATCTGCATCTTCATCCAGTTTTAGATAAGCCAAAATTAATTTCCTCTCATCCAACTGCAATTCAGTTGAAGAAAGGAGGTCAGCTTGATTTTTCACAACTTATCTTGAAGTCAGGAACAGTTTGTTCTTAGAACAGTCTGCATAGCCAGCCAAGCAATTCCAACAGAAGATTTGTTGTTTGCCAGTGAGTCGGGGACTTACCTGGGTTCAGGCTGAAGCACTCAGCACTAATTTAGGATCAAATTCATGCCATTACTGTTTATTTCACTTTATTTTAACTGAAAAAGCAAAATGACAAATTCTTGAAATGGGAGCATAATATTACAGCCTGCTGTCAGATCTAAAGTCTCACCTGTGTTTGCTTCTCTTAGTGGTTTTGGGAACCAAACTCAGTGTAGCTATATTCCTGTAAATGTTTGATGTTGACCAGGCAGAACTACCACAAGTCACAGTTCATAGTATTTCAGTTTATTCTGATTTGGGGCAAGGCACAAACCTGCCAAGGCTGGGAAGGGAAAGGAGTCTGTACCTGTCTGTATAACCATACTGGGTATGGTTCACCGGGTTAGGCCTGTTAGCCTATATGGTTTGGGGAAGGCTTCAAATGTGGCACAGCTATCTGCTGTGTTTGCCCCTGTTGGGAAACTGCACTGGGGCAAACTGATTCAGAGAGCCCTAAGCCATCTTCATGTGGCTAGCACCACACTGCACCATGCCTTCTCCACAGCAAAGCTAGCCCCAACAGGCCGTTGCAATGAACAGAAATAACTAAGGCACATTAGATATTGTGAAATTTATCTAATTGTACATTATATATACAAGGCCCCTCTAGGCTGTAATAGCTTTATGCCACTTGGAGATAATCTTACACTGGGTTGATCCTTTTCTGTGAAGTTTGTCTAAAGCAAAGTAGAGTCTAACCATTAGTTTCCTATACTGTGCAAGAGCTTTATGTGCCTTATGTTTGACTGTTCACTCAGTTGTGCAGATTTGATGCTGATGAAGCTCTGCTGTCGTCAGCAGAGTGATGGTGGCAGCCAAGCAATCTGGGAGCCTTTACAAAAGTTCTGCCAATGAACACTGACAATTACTTTCCTAATGGATTCTAATTGAAACGGAAAATGGAATGAATTAAAGTGAACATAAAGGCCATAATTTGGTTTGGTTTTCTGGAAGTTTCATATAACCTATTAATTAATTAATTTTTAATTGGCAAAGTTTGCTTTTTGCATAAAACAAAAGCCTCATTAGTACAACTTTTCTTTCAAGCAAAAAACAACATAAGCCTATGCTTCTTCATGAGTACCATGTATTTTTCTTGAAGCACCATCCTTATTCAGACTTCAGTTAAAGGTAACCTGTGAAATCAATCTGCAGGGAATCAACCTTTTTTCTTTTGCTCTTTCTAGGTGTCCCTATTAGCAGTAAAAAATCGTAGCAAGTCTGGGAAAGACCATAAAAGTCACATAGATTTTCAGTGAGCTGGCAGTGCAACTGTCTTGAACTCCTGAATTACTGAGATGGGGAAAGAGCAATAACTGAACAGAGAGGCCTTCTTCATTCTTTCCACTGTACTGCGGACCAGGTGTATGTGCCCAAGTGTGGTACATTCAGGAATCCATTTTTCCATGCCGAATGCTTGAGTGGCTGGACAGATCCATTCTCCATTACAGCTCTGCAGAGCCGTGTTTATTTGTGTACAATTTACACAAAGTTTTCTTATTTTTCATTGGACTACAAAATCATTATCTGTGACTGGAGGAGTATATTTTACCTTTTTGGGTAAAAGATTTTTAGGTTTTGTTTGACCTTGCAGTAAAGAAGGTTAACGTCCAGTTTTGTGGTGTTCTGAAAAATTTCATAGCAGATGGTGGACAATGCAGGGGACATGAAGATCCCAGAAAACTGGACTGCTTACAGTGTCTTCTTCCAGCTGTATGATCAGCATCTGGGACTTTCAAAAGACAACTATTATCAGTCATATCTAACTATCATCCTGATGTAATACTGCTAAATGCTCAAGGAAACCCTGTTCTGGGCCCCAAACACAGAGAAAGAACACAATGTGAATCAATAAGAATATTATATAAGGGATGACTAAAAGAACACACCCGCACCTAGCAAATAGACAAAATATTATAGGTAAAAATACGGATCAGATATATGAAGACTTCTCACATTATTCAAAATGTTTTGGATCTGGTTAGCTGTAGAAATCCTGTCAAAAAACAATGCATGAAAGAGAAGAAGCAACATGGCATATATTAGCTAGAAAAAGATATGAGTCTAATTATGAATTTTCCAAGTATCATAATGAACCATTCCCATTCCACAATATCACATGCAGAAAGGTCTGTGAGAAAAAGCATGCAGTCACAGTGCAGAGATGTAGCCTGAGCTGTGATCTTCGCATCAAACCTGAGACAAAAAGGGCGTTGCACTCTGAAAATGAAAGGCACTGAGGACCTTCATAATCATTGTCACTTATAAATGTTGCATAACAAATGTAGGAAGAAGTACCACGTGCTGTAAACTTGACTGAGCTTTTCCTTATCCCCTAGGAATTGGCTTTAATCCACAGCATACCACAGAAATCATTAATATGATGAGACAAGTCTACACACTAATGAAGTAATATTGGCTGCATTCAGCCTTTAACAGGGCTTCAAAAGGAATGGTACAAAGTAAGACCCAGGATCTAGCAAGAATGTGTTTATCTCAGCAGTGATTTTTGGACTGAAGATAGACACATTGCTAAAAGAATTAGGTGATCCAGATAAATATCCATTGCTGCTGCTGTCTTAGGTGGGAGAATAAGTGTAGTGATAACAAGCCATGGTTTACTCCTCAGGAGAGTAGAAGTTGCCCGTCTGGTCCAACTCTCTCTGTAGAGCTGCCCCCTTCCAGTGCACAATAACATCTAGGAGTACTGCAATAGTTATTGTCTATTCCATTAGTCATAGCTGTAGG